>NC_011912.2:983434-1283434 GCF_000006355.2 Plasmodium knowlesi strain H | reverse complement strand
ATTTTTTTTTTTTTTTTTTTTTTTTTTCTCTCCTTCAAAATTGTGATTACTTTAGAATGGCTTTGTTCTTCTTTTCGCTGGAGTTGTACTCATCCGCGCTGTCATCCATTCGTCTTCCTTCCAAATCTGGGTTTTCCAAAAGAAGGGGAAAAAAAAAAAAAAAAAAATGAACATTCAGGTTGACATAGGTATCTTAACGTAGACTTTAGCATTCATATTTATGCTAACGTTTATGTTAACATGGTGGTCTCTTTTACGAAAAGGCTCCCTCTCGTCATGGCAAAGTCGAAGTGATCTACACCACCCCTCACGTGCATATAATCGTAGAACACTGACTAGGTATGCATGCAGATGCCTCTGGGTACATCAATCTGCACATCTTAACGTGTACAGTGGAAAAGCTCTCCCTTACCATTCCTTTTTGGAGCACCTTCATGGAGTGCTTCAACCTTCCTTTGTTTTCTCTCTTCCTCCTTTTCCATGTATATCACTCTACTAGGGGTTATGGAGCTACTTCCACTTCTTCCGACTCTTCTGTACTTAATATCATCCCTTCCTTTTATTCGATCCATTTCTTTCTCTCCTCTTTTTGATCTAGGTCGGTTACTGTCGAAATGGAATTTTCTCGCGTTCACACTGGACGATACAGATCTTGTGCCTATCCCTCCTCTTTGTCTTTTTTTGTTTCTCCTTCTGTTAAACGAATCTGCATCGTTCAACGAGTATCTGCTACTCCTACTTCCAAAGCTTCTGGACCGCCTCCTTGTAATGGACGTATCTCTTCTGTTGGAGTCGTAATCCCTTTGGTGTTCCTGTGAAGTGGAGAGGTGGGCAACATATTTAGCAAAGTAAGATGCGTGCATAACCGAGGAAGGGATGAACAAAACTGTAAATGTTGAAATTTTTTTTTTTTTTTTTTTTTTCCTCTAAAAAGTGCAGTTTCATTTTCCACATCGTAGCCAATCAAATGGAGGGCCTTAACAACGATGCGTCACGAACCTTCGTTCTCCTTCCTTGAGTGACGGAATGTCTGGATTTGGATTCTACAAAGGGGAGGAACACGGGAGGTAAACATTTTGTGGAGGGAATCAAAAGTAGGAGAACATACGGTTAATCCTTATGGGTAATAGATTACGTCAATCAATAAGGCATGTAAACCAAAGGGGTGATGGGGGGGAGAACCTCCATTTAGGGAATAATTAAATGAGATTTACCTCTACTCCTGTTCGATCGAGAAGCCCCGCCGTGATGCCTATCTTTGGCACTTTCGGATTTTTGCGACTTCTCATTCTTCGGGGGGCTATCACTCTTTAATGGTTTTTTTATATCAACCATTAGCTTCATTAGCCAGTTGACAAATACGGTGGTCTACATAGTGGAGGAAAAAATAAAACAAAAAAAAGAAATATACGAGGGAGAATACAGAACGGAGGTAATTCTGATATATTTCAATATGCTCCACACATTACAAAAAAATAGGGGAAGAGCCCTATGTGAAGAACATGACAATAGCACTTCTGGGGGATATAGCTCCTCCAGTAAGTAGAGGCATCTGGAAAATGGCTTCTCAAAAAAGAGGTTGATGCAAAATTACATGGTCTCCAAGGAAATCCTTCAACTCATTGCATATAAACTCTCGGCTACTTTTGGCATTTCCAGCCATGTGCCAAACGTACTCAGTCAATATGTCTACTTCATATTCACCTAGCAGTTCCCTTAATTTTTCCGTAATAATATTTTGATACTTTTTCTCTTCTTCTTTGTTGCTCATCATCATTGCTCCTTTGGCACTTGGACAAAAAAAAGGGAGTTATTTTTTTTTGGCGATTCCACTGATTTATGCGGTCTCGCAATTGTCCTTGTAGCCACAGATGTGTACACCAGTGAGGTGTCTATATGTAAAAATATTTATAGATATAAATATTACAGGCGTATGCGTATGTTTATGTGTATAATACGTTCACTTCGAGTCTTCATGTGTGCAAGAAAAGGGGGGCTCTCCTTCTCTCGGTTAACTTTTGCTCACTCAGCTGTAGATGCGCTTATTCTCATTTTAGCGTTGGTGCTTGGAATGCGCTTTTCAAAATGCCAAAAAAATAGGAAAACAAATTCTTCTCTTTCCTCGTCTGTCCTTTCATACAGTCTAGGGAAATCCTTCCTCTCTACCTTTTCCACCAAACTCGTTTTTCACCGAAAAAATTAAATCCAAATGTATTCACACAAATGGTTTTGCGTTAATTTTTTTTGTAGGTGCGAAGTAAAATCTGATGGTGAAAGATGGCTCTTCTGTGCAAACATCCAAGCGTTTTTTTGCATGTGCATCGGAGCGTATACTCTCAAACGTTTACGCTCTCCTTTCGTTCGCAGTGAAGTCGCTCTGCAAGGAGGTACGTGAGGATGCAGTCCACTTCTCCTTCCTTCTATACGCACGTAGCTTCAGTTTTTCTTCTCTTTGGAAAAAGAGTATACTGATGGGAAATCTCCTCCTCAGGTTGTACCTTCCAATTTTCTATTTAAATGAACATACTACACTTATCCTGAGGATGGGTTACTGCGCTAAAGCGTGCCGCATTTTTCCACCTACCCCTTTCACAATGCTGTATTTCGAAGGGAAAAATGAAAAAAAAAAAAAAAATACAATCAAACAATCAATCAAGCAAACAAACGAACAAACAACCGAACAAACAACCGAACAAACAGAAGCTTCACCTCAGTTCAATTCAATTCAATTCACATTACTACACTGGCCATATAAATGAAGCACAAATGCGGTTCACCTACCGGCTTGGTATAAAACCCACAAAAGTTAAATACTCTTTTTCCTTCGGCTGTGTTCGCTCAGTTCGAGTAATTCGCCTCATATGATTGTTCCGTTGTTTTTTTTTTTTTTTTTTTTTTTTTTTTCTTCTTCTTTTAAATTGTCACTTGGTGACTACTTTACCTTTCCTTTCCTTCTCTGATGTTCGTTTCGCTCTTTCCTAATGGCAAACTGGTTGCTTATTTTTTCTGGCGAAGCACGTATATTTAACTGCTACGTCGCATTGCTACACTACTACATTGCTATATTGGTTTGCCATTTTATAACACAATTTTTTTTTTCTTTTTTTTTCTTTTTGCGAAATTCCCCCAACCACAGCATGTGGTACACCCATATGTGCCTTTTTTTTTTTTTTTTTTTTTTTTTTTTAAACCCCGCAAAGGTATACATACAAACCGCACCTTACGTTCCGGCGCGCAAGTATAGAGGCAGGGGTTCGCGCTTATGATTGAACACAGGTTATATCCTCACATGTATAGGTGGGAGTAAAAAAAAAAAAAAAAAAAAAAAAAAAAAAAACATCTACATATCTACATAAATAAAATACCTATTTATCCGCCTTTTTTGTGTTATGCATATTTGTATATATACATGTGCACATATAAGTGTACTTATATACACGCACAGGAGAACATTCATATGCACTGTGCGTGTGCCTCCCCGCAACTGGAAGCGGTAGAATATACACTACTTCGAGACGGTGTGGTATTTCACCCATGACAACGTAAATCCTGCTACTAAGTTCGATTTCGTGAATTTTTTTTTTTTTTTTTTTTTTTTTTTTTTTTTTTTGCCTGATAGAAGAACCGAAAAAAATACGGCGAATACTACCTTGGAGGGAGGAGACAACAATGGGTGAAGCATTTGAGAAAAAAAAAAAAAAAAAAAAAAAAAAATCAGAGGAGGAAAATAACTGAGTATCTTACAATAGTGCAATACATTTTTGGAATGTATACGACAAATACACACATTATGTTCACTTAAGTACACTAGTAAAAGCGGTGATGGCAGTGCATATCTCCTTTCTCTTTTACAAAAGAAAGAATAACTACAAAGCTGATCTGTTGTCACATCCCTCCTTTTGAACTGTCTTCTGAACGCCATTTTTAGCACCACGTGATGAGGAGTAAATTCTTTTTTGAAGATGCAACGCGGATGAGGAAGGGTCTACTTCTTCTCGCATGACGCAGATGCCTGTGTCGAAGGTTCTCAATCGGAGTGAGTGTCTCTCCCGGTAGAATGTGCACAATCTGTAAGACAATCTCTCATCAGCGATAGTTCCATCAGCCTTGCATCCTTCATATCGTACCCATGCGTGTTTACGTTTTACGCGGTATATATAATCAAGAAGGATCAAACAGGCGAGGCACAAAATTAAGCCGAGAGGGGTGAGGAGTAAAAGAGAGAGGGGGGTGATGCATAAGGTTGTGAATGACCCAGGGGCATACCGACGAGGAAACGCCACATTTCAGATAGAGATATAGAAAAAGAATAACCCCTTAAATGAAACTGTCCGTGGTATTGTTACTTCTGCCAATAACCTTCGGAGGGGGGGTTACCTTACACAAGGTTAACACGTGTCCATGGTGGCAAAGAAAAAATTATGAAATTGAAAAATCATTCTTCTTAAGGAGCGCCCCTCCTCCTTTACGCAAAAAGAGGAATCAGCTCCGACAGTACAACCACGCAGAGAATAATAGCTACACAAATATTTACACAATTAAGAACCCATTAAAATGTAAAGTAGTGGACAAGGTAAGCCTGGTAAGACAAAATGCTCTACATGAGGTGTACAATGTGGAAATAGACCATGGGGGAATGTTTAAATATTTAGAGGGACACTCATGTGGAGTGATTCCTTATTATGAGGACTTGATTCAAGCAGATGATAAAAATAACTCCCAGGAGGGAAGAAAAAAAAGAGGGAATAAATTCGCAAGGCTCTACTCCATATCCTCTACCAACGCAGAAAATCTGTCCTTTGCCATCAGAATTCATTCCTATCAGGAAGAAGAAAATGGATGCATGCAACATAAGTATGGATACTGTTCAGGCTACATAAAAGAGTTAAAGAAAAATGATAACATATATATAACGGGAGCACATGGATGCTTTCTTCTTCCAGATAATGTATCCGAGAAAAACACAAATTTAATTTTAATTGCAACGGGAACGGGTATTTCTCCTTACATTTCTTTTTTAAAAAAAATATGGGGATACCAACCAGGTATACATCAACAAAAAAAAACCTACAATGGACAAGTCTATCTTTACTATGGTGTATACTATGAGGATTCTATTCTATACCTTCCGGAATTGAAATATTTTCAGAACATGTACCCGAATAATTTCCATGTCGAGTATGTCTTCTCCTCTATTAAAAATTCGGATGGCACTTCTCATCATGTGCAGGATGAAATATACAAAAAGAGAGAAAACTTCCTGCGCCTTTTTAATGAACTGAATTGTGAACTTTATATATGTGGCCATAAATCCATACGGGCCAAAATTATGGATATTCTTAAGGGGGAAAATCCTGTACTTGACTCCGAGAAGAAGAAGCGCGTTCACGTTGAGGTATACTAGGTTCGAATAGAAAAACTCAATGATGGGTTTGCGAGGAAAAAGGGGATTACATTTCTTCACATGATAAACTAATGAACAGTATGATGAGACCCGTCTTGTCTTTATCCTTTGTGCGATGCATTATCTGTTTTTTTTTTTTTTTTTTTTTTTTTCTTTTTTTTTTGTGAACGCTGCAAGGTGGTCTAAAAGAAAGAAAAAATGTAAATTTTGTCATGAATGTACACAGGGACTTAATAACAAGTGCATACGCATAAGCATGTCTGCGTAAATGCATACCTGCTAACCGGTTCACGCTTCCGCCGTGCGCCCCTTGGTCACTCCTTCTTCTTCCCATTAAATAAGGTAAAATAACTCAGCAGGGAATTGGAGAGGAAGTCAAAGCACACGTTGCAACAACAGAGGAATAACACCAGGACGCTGATCACGTATATTAGCCACCACATGGCATACGACACTGCATTTTTTTTTTTTTTTTTGGGGGGAGAGGGGGGGAAGGGGTGTGCATCAATAGTATAAGTAAGCAATACTTATTTACACTTATGGATAGTCACCGATAGGTAGCATTAGTGTGCAGTAGCTGGCAATAATACACAACATTGTATTCAGCGAAACCTAACCTGGCGTGTGGTAAACCACGTACTTGGAGAGCCCCCTCGTGATTTGTACTGCAAATTGTAATAAGGGAAAGAGGGTGAAATTGCACAAGATACGAAAGAAATGCCAAAATCGGCATGCAAGGGTAGACAAGTATACATGGAGAAAATCGGCTTTTTTTAATTGACATTTAACCACTTACCATCGCAGGGGGGAGGCACCTCTATCTTTTCCTTCCCCCAGTTAAGCATGGACGAATTTTGATTATTCTTTTGAGTCCATCCATTGTGACACTTGCAAATAACTCTGTTCAATTTAGCAATAAAAAGACATGTACCGTTCAGGCAAGGATTCGTTTCTGCCGATGAGCACGGGTTATTTTCAATTTCGCAATTCTTCCCAGTGTATAAGTCTCCGCAGTCGCATGTGTAATAGGGATTCTTGTCAATAGGTATGCATTTTCCTGGGAAGGGGAAAAGGGGGGGAAAGTAGAATGACCAAATGGAAATTCTGCATGCAGTGATGAACAACAATCAATGGAGAGCAATCAATGGGGAACAGTCATTCAGGAACAATCGCAGCGGGGACTGACCCCCATTCTGCTCGCCACTCAATATGTGCACTCCTCTCTTCAAAGCGAACCCCGTCTGCATAAGGCAATAGAGCATGATTCATCCATCCCACGTATGTTACAGTCCATCTCGCACATGTTCCATTTTTCCTGGCAATACACCCCCTTCTCATTACCATTACACAAGCATACCTGTTTATTATCATCCAACAGGTAACAGGCGTTTTGGCACTTGTGATTATCTGCACACTTTAAGGAGTTCACAGTTCCTATTTTATTGTGCAAACAAAACAACAAGAATATGGTGATGAGCCAGCTGGGCTGTGGGGCCATAACGAGACAGGGGGGTAGGGGCGCGCACAGGATTTACGAAAGTGGGCCTCTAAACTGGGAGAAATACCTACAGCCATGTGTATATGTGCACACTTACGTGATGATGCATTCCCCAAGCGAACACGGAGGAGGGCAGTTGAAACTGCAGAACAAGATGCAAACACGCTACTTCAAAATTACGCACAATTTTTTTTTTAAGCAAAAAAAAAAAAAAAAAAAAAAAAAAAAAAAAAAGGTGATCTTTAAAACATTTCAGATTTTATCCTCTCATTTGTGAATTTTTTTTTTTTTTTTTTTTTTTCTCAATTGGGTAATGTGCGGGGGTCAAACGAAGATTCCTGCGCTAGGCGGTTTCTATCTCCAGATCATGAGTCACCTAGTTGGGTGCTACACTAGTACGAGTGACACGCCTATTTGTGGTAGTATTTCACCCTTCTTGCAACCATTTTGTATTTATTTATTTTTATTATTTTTATTTTTTTTTTTCTGAGGCCCTCTTCATTTCTCCGCAGTGTGTCCAAGCCATCCATATTTGTTACACATTGCCTGCTTCTTTCCGTGTAGCAACACTAGGAAAAATATACCTTTCATCGGGTCCAGTTGGATCAGGCAAAAATTAAAGCGGTAGTTTAATTATGCATGGGAAATTTCGCAGTTTCTCTTGATCAGAAGTGGACGCGCTACGCAGTCGCCATACAACACAAATAAGGGACTCCCCACGGAAGGAGATCATAACACCCATGTGCGGTTCGAGGACATATACTGTCCCTCTTTTACATATCGAAGTGGTCATTTGGAGTAACCCTTAGAATACACAAAAGGATTAATCACAATATATCATTTAATTTGTTAAGGTAAAGGATGAAGCAGCCATGTGGTGGGTAAGCATATTCATCGGGCAACACCGCCACTTATCCCCCAGGCAGGTGGGGCATGTGCAAATGTGGCAAAGGGGAACTCATTCAAGAGGGGGAAAAGAATTGCAAAAAAAGGGAGAAAAAAAAAAAAATAAAAAAAACGCATTCATCAAATAAAATGGAGATCACTTCTAACAGCGGGTGAATCTATGCAACTATGTGTGCGTGTATCATATGTGCACGTATGTCCGGTTGCATGTTTGCAGACAGGTGTGCGAGCCTGGAGGTATCCACAACTTATACGCGTTGCGGGACTTACGCAGGAAATGTCCAACTCGTGTGCACTGTTCGTCGTGCAGGCATTTCGGCACGGATAGGAAAAAAAAAAATAAAATAATGAAATAATAAAATATAGCTAGCTGCATGAACCGTTCAGGTGAAAATGGAAAAAAAAAAAAAAAAAAATTAACATACTGGATGGACACACGAAAGGCATATTTTTTTAGCGACAAGATTGACAGTTTTCCACGGGGGTAATAGACCTTTTCGCAGAACGAACACGGGGGGTTAAGGGTAAAACCACTCACTTGCAGACATTGATGACCAAGTCTGCATATGGGCGGCGCGTGGATAACCACACACTTTCACCACTATGACCCCCTCAGTGTAAGGTGTCTCCCCACACACACACAAACAACGAACTCAACCGATTGATCGATTGACCGATCAGCCAATCAGTCAGTACTTCTGCGAACGTAGTTTAATGGCCGGTAAAGGCCCATCGGACTCGGGCCAAGAGACGGAAATCCCATTTTGAAAGAGCATGGGCTTATACTGAGGGATGGGAATAGTCATGATAGCAGAATTCCTGTAGTGTTCAATGTTAGCCTTCAGCCCTTGTACTCTTCCCCAAGTAACACTGCACACTTTGTTGCTTTTAAATACATTCAGTTTGTAATTATTAAAAAATCGTATGAACAGTTCAGCATAATAGGGATGTATAAAATTGATAAACGCATAGCCAACGTTACACTTATTGCGGAAATCAATTGGAAGGTAAAAAAAATCATACAATCCTTTGAAGTGTTCGTTCATTACATTCATGAGCATTTTCTGTGTGTACTTGTTGGGAATATTTCTCAACATCACCGTAGTTAGAATATTTGTGTTATTATTATCAAGGTTGTGAAAATTGAGAATTGTTCCCAATGGAATTGAGTCTTCACATTTGTACACTACATCATTTGTGCTGCTCGTCGTGTGATGACTACGTTTCCCACAGCACATGTTCAGGCGATTGCTATTACTTATCCTTTGTACGTCAGCTTTGTTTGTACCCTCTGCTAGGGACACATTGACTGTTCTGGTACCACCTGAACAACACGTGCTTCCCGTCGGAATGTAACACAGCGAATTGGGTACATCCGTGCTATCCCCGTAATATTTACTATAACCAATGTAATCACATTCCTTTTCGTTACTAGTGCTTGTCTTAAAGGGGGCTCCCCTTTTTTCTGAGGTATCATTTGTCTTTTCATTGTTAGTGCCTCCCTCGCGACATATCACATCCCCACGGTGTAGCATATCCTTTCTGCTGATGAACTCCTCGCTGCGGATGATATCCCCACCACGTATTATGTCCTCGCTCCGAATAATGGTGAGCTCCTTTATATTGCCAACCAAGTCTGCTTCGTCTCGCACAGCCACACCCTGCTCTTTATCGCTCCCATAGTCAGAGTTCATGCGAATCATGGTGGTGATGCTATTCAGTTCGCATGCATTCCCCCTATTTTCAAAGCACTTTAAATTTAGCTCATTAATTAAGGCGTATCTTAATATTTTTTTCTCGTGAATGCCATCTTTGAAGTAGTTCAATTTGTGCTTAATAAACACTCGATTCTTTTCATTCGTTAAAAGGTTGTTGAGCTTTGCAAACTCATGTTCGTTGCTTCCTTTTTTGTTGTTATACAGGACATATGGCGAAATATATGTGTTCTTTATGTGTACAGTTGTTTTGTCCTTCCCCTTTTTCGTTGGGTCACTTTCTCTGCTTGTGAAATTCCTCTCCCCCATGTGGGTATTCATTTTCGCGCGCTAATTTCCTTTGGTCTTCTTATCACAGAGAATACACACAGGACTTCCTTCCAAGGGTAGGCACGTTTTACACAAAACAAGCGTTAACACACAGGTAGATTCTACCCCCTGACGTGATACAAATGTTACAGATTTGGGCGGTAATGACAACAGTTGGAGAATGTTCCACGATCCTCTTTTTTTTTTTTTTTTTTTTTTTTTTCTCTTCCGTATGTTGTTTTCCGTTTGTTATTTTCAGTTTGTTATTTTCCGTTTATTTTTCGCGATCAGTTTTTTCCCCTTCTCCCTTGAGCTAGAATGATACGATGTTAAGCTTGGATGATGACCTATAGGGGCTGCTTATTTGTTCGCTTCTTCACGTTCCTTGGACATGTGCATGAGGGGAGGGAGAGGTCTCTATACACGCTTGCACTGAACGTGGTATAAACCTTAGGGGAAATATTCACTCGTTGCTCATAATTTTTTGCAACTTTGGAGGAAATGTGATGGTGACGTTGGGGTGCTACCGAGGGGGCACGGCAGTTGTACTGCGGTGATTTTCTACCACTTGCTTCGTTTTTCTTCCATTGCTTCGTTTTTCTTCCATTGCTTCGCTTTTCTTCGATTGGTTGGCATGTTCTGCTATATTATGCCACCTTCCGGATGGAGAAGTGGCAATTTTTTCTCCCGCTTCTGCTTTGACCAGCAAAACTGCGTCCGACTATTCCGAAGAGCCTGCACAATTTTTCAGGCGCTGCAAAAAAAAGGCAAGGTAAAAAGGGGAAAAAAAAATTGGATGTGTATTTTAACATATATATTTTTTCTTAAGGTACATTGTAAAGATGAAAAAATGGAAGAATAATTTTTCCCCTATTTTTATTTTTGCAAATATTTTCGAATCCTCATATGCAAGTTGACATGTGTGTTGTATGGAGTCAAGGGGGTGGTCCTTAAAGAGTGCTACCTTGCAGGCATTCACATGAAACGCTCGCTTGGTTATGAGTTGTGTCCGTGCCAAGTTGCTATACCACCATGTAGAGACAACCACTTTGTAACTCTACACAATTGCCACGCTATTACTTTCTCCTGCGCACGCACACACACACGCACACACTTTCCCCCCAGGAGTACCTCAGTCCATTTCCTTAATCAAACGAATTATACAAAGGCAAAAAATAAGAAATGCAAAAAGGGCCTTCCTTCACACAAGGCACCTTTCGGAACAGGTTCGTGGTGGAGCAAAGATGCGAATAGAAGAAGAAGATAAAAAATAATTAACATGCCACAAACAGAATGTGGTGAAGTATACCGAACGTGGAATACGTTGTAGTTCATCTACCTGCGATGAAACGTAATTTAAATAACCTACACTCCCAAATGAGGTTCGCCCCTTTTAAGGCATCCCTCCTTACGATGAACAAAAAAGTGAGAACTGATCCAAGCAGACATGCTCACCCTATGCACTGATGATGTGACCGTATTGCAAAAAAGTATTTTTGTACTAAAGAAAATAAAGCTACTACGACGATTACGTGAATAGGATGATGAAGATACAAAGCGATGCATGTTTCTTTTCCACTTAAGTAATCCAGTTGAACTAGGAACGGGGACCATAGAAGCGATTGGAACGCACCTCACTGTACGCTGTCTTTACAACTGACGACTCCCCATTTGGAATTTCTTTTTTTTCCGAGGGGAAATAATCAACCCTTACTGTATTCTCCCCAAAAAAAAAAAAAAAAAAAAAAAAAGACAAACAAACAAATTCTCAAAATCTTAAAACTTACATAAGCATAAATATACATAAGTGTCGAACGTGTAAGCACACAATTTACGGCTATTCTAAAAAAAAAAAAAAAAAAAAAAAAGGAAGTAATGAAAACAGTCGCTACGAAATACGGGCCCTTACTTCCTGCGCCAAGGGGGTGGACACAGAAATGAAGAGCTATTTACACATGTTCGCAATTTCACATATTCGCTTTTTCCTATTTTTTATACATTCTCCTTTTTGGCTAATTTAATGTGGACAAGTTGTAGTTGGCAAAATCCCAGTTCACTTTGTTCAGCCATTCTGCGGGTGGGGAAAGTGGTGGACTGGTGAAGAGGGCAATCATAACAGGCGAGCGGGCCATTTCGAATACTTTTGGTTAAACACGCATCGAAGGAAGACAAAAAAAGTGTGATAGATCTGAATGTGTGGATTTTTTTTTTTTTTTCCATTCCCTACGCACCTTTCACGTAGTCTCCTCTGGCATTTTTGTAATCCACGTAATAAGCATGCTCCCAAACATCTACAGGGAGGAAAAAAAAAAAAAAAAATGTAACCATGCAATACGAGCAAATACTAATTTATATACAATTGTGTTTTGCTGAGGATTTGATCTTTTTTAAAGAATGGACTAATGGAGACTTGTTACGTTGAGCATTATAACATTGCCACCTCACTACAATTCCCCTCACCTAGGGTTAAGATTGGGTGTCCAATGTTATTTTTTATGGGGTTATCGGCGTCGTGTCCTTGGTAGATGATCAGCTTCTTGTCTTTCATTATTAACCATATCCATCCACTACCAAAATGGCCTTCAAAGGGAATGATTAAAGGGGAAAAATTAAAGGGGAAAGGTTGTCTTAGAAGTATTCCATTGGAGGATATATGCCATATGCGAAAGCTTGGTGTTGATTTGTAGTACCAAAAAATTGGAATCTGCAAAATACCTGATGCTTCCTTCATAAAGATATCTTTAAAATTTTCAAAGGTGGTAAAGGATTCTTCGATTTTGTTTTTTATTTCGCCGTAAGGCATCCCACCTCCATGCTCTTTCAGTCCCAACCAAAAAAAGTTGTGGTTATAAATTTGGGCTGTGGAAAATGGTTGACGGTGATGCGAAAGGGATGAAGGGAGAGGTTTACATCCAATGAACAGTCACCACCACGTGCATGTACATGTACATGCACTTGTACATGTACTTGTGTAAAGGAACAAATGCACAAAGGAGTGTAGCCAGCCGAAATATTCTCCAAATAAGCATTCCATTTAGTGCACTCTCTCAAAATAAAGCATTACCTGCATTGTTATAAATCGCCCCAGAGTATCTTCCTATCACCTCTGAGTGGGATGGAAAAAAATAAAAAAAATAATAAAAAAAAAAAAATAATTTTATTTTTAAGCGGCTACCTATCTGTCACGAAAAAGCGCGCTTACGAACCTTCCAAAGTCAAGTTCCTCAGTTCACCATGCTGATCGGCTAAATCTGGAAGGGGAAATTAAAAAAAAAATTGATAAAAAAAAAGTGGTAAAATGTTGGACACCAAAAAATTACAAATTATTCTACTTTAAATCGAGGAAAAATGCAGTGTCCAAACGAGCGGTTATGAAATAAACACGCCCCGTGGCACGCAATGTACGATGTCCAAATGAAGACAAGTCAATTTTGTTATATCTCGTTCAGTACTATTTAGGTTCTTCACATATGCGGCGTGGTGCTTGCTGTAGTGGTATTTCACCGCTTCTTCAGTTAGGAAGGGAGACATACTTTGGGGGCTCTAAAAGGATGGTAGTTGCGTGCAGTGGTTTGTAGGTGGGGGCGATGCGTAGCGTGCAAAACGGGTAATATGAGCAAGTGAAAGTAAAGGTGCCTCCTTAGGCCCCACTAAAGCCACACTTGCAACCACACTTGCAACCACACTTGTAGCCACATATGTGGGAGAATGCATCTATTACGAATGGAAGCTTCATTAGGGAAAACGGTTTGGACTCCCACAAGGGTTTAACTCCCCAACTATCATACAGCGTGTCATCCACTTTGGATGCACACTTGGACTCATTTTTAACTTCAGATGGTCGGCCGAAGAAGGATAGATACCCCAGTTTGTCGGCTCTTTTGAGTCCCCGAGCGCCTGCGGTGTAGGGGTTAGCAAAACGAGCGAAAGAGGTGAAAGCGGGAAGAAGCAGAGGAGAAAAATAGGCGGTGAAAAGAGGCGGTAAAAAGAGGCGGTGAAAAGAGGTGGTGAAAATAGGCGGTGAAAAGAGGCGTGAAGGGGTGATGCATCACCAAACACACGAGTATGTGTTCCAGCGCAATAACGTACACACACGGATGCGCAGCGAATCGGTGATGGCCAACGGGCGGCCTCGCTTAGAACCTTTCAATATCCCATGTTCAGGAAGAAAAAAAAAACAAAAAAAAATAAAAACTTTAAATACAGCCATTTTTCAAACCATCAAGCAGTACATAGTTGTAAGGTATAGCATTTTGTGAGAACGATCCTGGTGGGAAAAAAGGGACGAGGAGCTTAAAATTGACATCTAACGCAGAGAATCAGAAGAAATTATTTTTTTTAAAAAATGTAGGGTCAGGGTGCATCCCCCTTTCACGATTCATCTTCTGTTCCTACGTGGTGTGACAAAATTGGTGGCAATTTTTGTGTCCCCTTTAAAGATGGCTAATTTTGGCCGCCATATCGCGCCCCCATTTTGCACACCCATTTTTTACGGTTATTTGTCAAGACCATTTATCAATGTCATTTTTTTTTTTCTTCTCCAACCCTTCGCTAATGGACCCCATTTCCGTGCAACCTCAAATTACACACGCCCCCCTTAGTTAAACATAACCGAGTCGAAAAAAAAGAAAAAAAAAGAGTAATATGCCACATATATATATATATCGTTCTTATTGAATCTCCATTTTCTGGCAAACGAAAATCAGAAAGAACAAATTAGAGAACGTCTTTGTGCCGTCTACCTTAATAGCCAAATGAACAAAATATGTTTGGAGCATTGAAGAAGGGAGAACAATTCATCCACCCTTTTGTTTATTCTTCTTTACATAATGATAATGTTCCTTTGTGTTTCACATTTATGAGGATCGTCTCCTTGAAATGCGTCCTCAGGTTCCCCCCTCTGTGCGCAGGTTCCGTGACATACAAAACGATAAAAATGACGACGAATATGCATGTCAACGGAGGAAGAATCCCTTGTGCCGAAAGACTGAACAATTATTTAAAGGAATAAAGAAAAAAAAAAATTCGAAACGAATTGAAGCATATTTCAAAATTTCCACATTGGCTAATTCCCTCATTTTTAACAACCCTTCTGGATTTATCCAAATATAAAAAGCGAAAAAAAAAAAAAAAAGGCTCTGCTGGGAATGTGAATATTCCTCCCTGTGTACGCCTCCGTGTCTGATGATCCTACTTCGTATTACCTTCTAATGTACTTCTCTTTTTATCGTTAGGATATACCACAACAGTTGCACCCAAAAAAAGGGAAGAGAAGGAAAAAGTGTGGGAGGGAAATACGTCCACCGCAAATGAACAATTAAAAGTTACGGGAGCAGGAAAAATATAAAAACTGATGACCCCCATAAAAAGGCATGCATAAATACAGTACAGGTATGAACGTGTACAATGATAAAAAAAAAATATATATATTTATATGTAACGGTATTGCAGGTCTCCCTCACGCATAAGCATATATTTATGGTTTCTCCGCTATGAGGAAAGGGCCAAATGGGTATAATAATATAGCCCCCCACTAGATACCATATATGCCTGCATTTTTTTTTTTTTTTTTCAAACCTTTTTTGAACGTTTCGTCCAATGCTGCGCTTTACATTCCCCTTCGAAATGGTTAAAAAAAAAGAAGAAAAAAAAATTACATAATGCATAAAATGCATATAATACATTCATTGCAGAGTAGCAAAACAGAGCAACGTAATTAAATTGCAAAATAACCGCTAACTTTAAAAAAAAGGAGGAATTCACGCCCAAAGGCTACAGAAAAAAAAAAAAAAAAAAAAAAAAAAAAAAGGTACTAGCCGTTTTTTTAAGCGCATATTTTGCCCCTCCTTAGAAAATATATTTGTAACGTACGCATTCGTGTATGCATACATGTATATATGAATGAGTTCACGCTGACAAATCTTGTCATTTCCACTTCGGGAAAACTTCTTTTTTTTTTTTTTTTTTTTTTTTTTTTCCGCATTGTGCCTGCGTGCCCATCTGCGACATATACAGAAGTTTTAGCGAAATGTTATTCTGGTAGGAGTTCAGCTGGGGAGACTCAGGTGTCATTTCGCATTGTCGTAAGATACTCTTCTCAGGGAATACTGTGCGCGAAACTCTCAAGACCATGTGCCTGATCGCCGGAGATCTGCGTGCTTGAGCGCTTTGTGCAGTTTGAGTGGTTGGACCGGGAAGACTCGCGATAGAACGCTTCGGCCCACCCAAGCGTACTTACAACAGGTGCGTGCGTAAAACTAGTCATTCAAATGAGCGTGGCATTTTCCGCTCTCGAGAAGGAGGACACACACATATATATATATATCCTAACAAAAGGAGGCCCAACCCAATTGCGTATCCACGACGAGGAACGGGTGGCAGCCCAGTACATAGGATAAATGAGCTTTCTGTTCCGTTCATAAGGGGAGGAAGTCAGACTGTCATATTGTTACACCACTTGTACATCAACTGTATCTTCCTTCTGTACCTCTTCTGCACCTTCCTTCTGTACCGCTTCTGCACCTTCCTTCTGTACCTCTTCTGCACCTTCCTTCTGTACCGCTTCTGCACCTTCCTTCTGTACCACTTCTGCACCTTCCTTCTGTACCTCTTCTGCACCTTCCTTCTGTACCTCTTCTGCACCATTTGGCCCCCCAGCGAACATGTACTACGACCCACTGGTAGCGCTCGCTAACCTCTCGCCGGTGGAAAAGCTGAGCGACGAAACGAACAAAAAAAAATCTAGATGGGGAAACAGCTCTGCAAATACTAACGTAGAAAATAAAGTAGTGCCAAGTAAATGGGGACCAGAAGAAACAAAGCCATACTTACCTCTCCCCTTTGTGGACCTACCACCAGGGTTAACTCCATCCCAACTGGACCAGTTTCTACGGGAACAGAGATACGATGAATTAACAAAGAAACTAAATAAAGGAGAGCTAGAATATGTAGACCCAGACATTCGACCACCATCACCACCTCCTATTTATGATAAAAATGGAAGTAGAATAAATACAAGAGAAGCAAGAGTAAGGAATTGTATGATAGAGGAGTATCACAGATTGGTAGAGTACCTGCTAAAGCATGTAGATGGCTTTGTAGCCCCTCCAAATTATAAGCCAATTAAAAAAGTAAGAAAAATTGAAATACCAATTGATAAATATCCTGAATACAATTTCATGGGTTTAATTATTGGCCCCAGAGGATGCAACCATAAACGGTTAGAAGCAGAGAGTGGTGCACAGATAAGCATTCGTGGTAAGGGTACCCTTAAAGAAGGAAAAAAAACGGACCACCAAACAGAAATTGAAGCTAATATGCCTAAGCATGTACACATATCTGCTGATAATGAAGAATGTGTTGAAAGGGCTGTCAGCCTAATTACCCCATTATTGGACCCGTTCCACCCATTACATGATGAGTATAAAAAGAAGGGACTAGAACAACTGGCACTTGTAAATGGTATCAACATAAATCAGTTAGACGTACAACGATGTTCCATGTGTAACTCTACTTTGCACATGACATTCGAATGCCCAGAAAATATGAATCTGCAAAATTTTAAAAAACCAGAAATTAAGTGTAACCTCTGTGGGGATCATGGGCACATAACGCTTGACTGCAAGTTGGCTAAACAAAATAATACCAACGCGGATTTCGACCCCTCCTCTGAAATGAACACCGCTTCCGCTAATAATGGCATCGTTGGAAATATCCCCGCACCTCCCTCCACCATGCCACCACCACCATATGATAAACCTAGAGGGATCAACCCCTATGGGCAAACATCTAGGACTGAAAAAATAAAAATAGACTTGGAATACCAAAGAATGATGAACGAGCTTAATCCAGATAAAGAAAGCGGAGATCACTCCAACGATAAGGATATGATTAAAAATGGAAATGAAAGTATCTATGCTACAGGAGCCAATGCAACGGGTGATTTCCCTCCCCCATCAGGGAGTCTCACCTCCTTAGCAGATATCAATATGGATTCATTTAGCAACAATAATCCCACACCAAATTACGCAGATCTGAGCACTATCTTTCCGGGTACCATTGGAAGTGGTAAAGGTACCAGAGGGGGGAGAGGCGGAAAGGGTAGTAAAGGTAGCAAAAATTTTAATAACGGTCTTTTGCCTCCTCCAATGAATAGCAAAAATAAGAATAATCCAAATCTTATCCCCTTAGGCCATAATGGCAATGTTTTTGCAGATGACCTAATGGGCACAAATACAGCATCGAGCTTTTACGACTCACACTCCAAAAATGGGAGAAACAATTCTCAAAAAAAAAATTCTAACAATAACAATTTTAATACATCAGTCCCGAATTACCAAAATGCAAATAATATTCCTTTAAATGCTCCCATGCCTCCTATGCTACCCAATTTTTTTAATTTTCCTTTTATGAATAACGGGATGGTACAAGGTGGTTCTGTGCCCTTTCCCAGTGGTCAACAAATACCGCCTGGTCAGCAGCTACCCATGGACCCACTCTACATGCAGGGTTTTCCGGGTAAGAACAGAATTACATACGAGATGCCTTTTGTGCGCATATTTATACCGCGCTCATTTGTTCTCATCATGTTGCTCTTTTATGTATTATTTTTTTTTTTCGTATATATTTTTTGTCTGCTGTACTACTATTATATGTGCAAATACTAATTGATGCCCTCTTTTTACAGGTTGGCCACAAATGCCCATGGGTTTCTCAGATGATCTGCTAGCACACGCGGCTGCGCCAGATACAAACCCGCCCCCCTTGCCATCGGAAGGTATGAACAACGAGGACAGCGCCAATGTAACATGAGCCCCTTATGGGAAGTGAAGCAGTTTGGATAAGTGTGGGGGGAAATGACTCTTTTCTGCGATTGGTGCAATTTTGCGGAAAAGTTACTGTGTTTTGGGGAGAGGGCCCAGTTTTTAAATTCGCAGAAGGATTGTATGAGTTGCGGAGGAAACCATCCACAAACGGTAAGAAAGTACACAATCCTCACGTATGTCACGAAAAAAAAAAAAAAAAAAAAAAAAAAAAAAAAAAAAAAAAAAAAGTGTGTGCAAGTAGTCACGTTTCGCAAGGCATAAATATGCTCCAGACGTGCATGCGCATGCGACAGCTTTCTTCACAACAGAATTAATTCATTAATCACAGGGGATACATTCAACATTTTTAAGAGAGTGTCGTTACTGTGGATGTGTCATCACAAGTCTTTTGCATTGTCTCCCCGTTTACAGTTCCTTTTCGAGTGATTCTCCCCCCCTCACCAGCGCCCACCTCCTCCTCTTCACACGACCGTGCCAACACTTCCATAATTGCGTTGGTAACTTTTTTTTTTTCGTCATTTACTAAATCCATGCTTATATAAATGCTAGGGAACTTTTTATGTAGCCAGGAGTACAGGTCGATTATTTCGTAGTAAACTTCCAACACGCTGAGGCATTCCTGTGGTCCCACATGTAGATGGTTGGAATGGCCTGTGGAGATGCCGAATGGACTTGGACTCTCCTGTGTTATGGAGTGATGGCAAGTTTCGCCAGCGAGGACATTGTTTGATAATTCTTCTTTACCCTCTTTAGAATCTGAGCAGGCGATCATGCTATCCGTGGTGCCGCTATTGAAAGTACCTCCTTGGAGAGGTAAGCCATCCCTGAGCGCACCCCGGTAGCTGCTATGCCTCCCCATTAACTCCTCAACCCCCCCCACTGCTGTAGTAGGAAAAATATCTTCATTTATGCACTCAAAGAAATCCACAAAATTTAGTAGCTCATGACAGAAAGCAAAGGTTCTCAGTGTAGTTAACATATTAACATCATTGACATTTATCGGGCAAAGGGTATACACAAAGAGGGTTTCGTTGTCCAACTTTATTTCTTTTAAAAACTTAGCAATGGTTATCATTTGGTTATAATTTTTTGTCAAAAAAAAATAATTATCATTAAGCTTCGCGTAATCTACCAGTATACTCATAATTTCATGCAACTCTACCTTTGCTTTGTGTTCATGCTCTAGCATTCTTTTCAATTGATTTATCATGTTAAAGTCTGGAAAAAATCCTGCCTTTGTACAAGTATTTTTTTTTTTTTCTTCTATTTGCTCGAAAACGGAATCCACACAATGTGCATTTTTTAATATGCTCCTGTTGGGGGTGGGAGTGGATTCCCCCAATAATCCTTCACTATCGACTTTGTGCCGTGGTCCATCTAAGTGTGCACCACTATCCTTCCCATCTGGATATCTCCCCTCATCATTTCTTCTTGAATCGGTAGAGGACTCAACAACGCCCTGACTACAACAACTCGGTGAAAAAGTAAAATTTTCCAAATAATTATTTTGCAACACTTTTCCATCGAGCACACCATTTTTTTCGTTCCTAAAAATTCCTTTTACAGTGTTTAAATCGTGTGCATGAAAACAAGTTACGTAACCTGTTATGGGTTCTCCACCATTATGGTGAAATCTTCCAGCCCTCCCTGCTATTTGTAACACCTCCGAAGCGTACAAATACCTTAATTTATCTCCATCAAATTTTTGCAAAGAATAAAATATAATTCTTCTTATGTTAATGTTCACCCCCATGCCTATCACATCCGTGGCAATTAAAATGGTTTCTTTCTTCTTGTCATTGGAGAAAGGTACTTCTGCTTTGGGAATATCGTCCACTTGTTCAATTTTTTCCTGCTGTGCGCAGCATCGGTTGAACAACTCCACCTGACTGCGTTTCAGTTCCGGCGGCAAACTCCCATAAATTACAAAAACTCGTTTATTCAAGCGCTCTAGCCGATTCTTTAACATCATTATGCTATTTCTGGAGAATGTAATTACGCAGTCTCCCGTCTTTAGTTTTTCCCATTCCACTGTATTTTCCTGCACATGCAATTTTCCTAACCGTTCGAATTGCTTTATAGTTAACTCGTCCTCCAACAGATCTGCTAATTTTTTCATCAAACTGATTATGTTGTCACTACCACACAGGTATATTTCTTCACACTCCAGGTTAAGAAGAACATTTGTCCATGCACATCCTCTTGTATCATGATTAATCATCTGAATTTCGTCAACGACAACACAGTCGTATTGTTTATCCAGTGGAGTCATCTCCACTGTACAAACTGTGTGTGTTGCATTTTTTTCTTTAATTATTTCTTGCCCTGTTAATAAGTTGGTGACTTTATTCAGTTTAATTAATTTTTTGTGAATTTCCCACGCCAAGATTCTTAAAGGAGCACAATACAACCCATTACTTGATTTACACAAAGATTGAAAAGCTTCGTACGTCTTTCCGCTGTTCGTTGGTCCAACGTACAAGTGTAGTTTCCTCGCTTTTTTTTTTTTTTTTTTTTTTTTTTTTACCAGTTCATTTAACTCGCTAAAATCGCAAATTCGCCTGACATGTTCATAAAAAATCCACTGCTTGTAGTAATTTTTTTTTATGAACTCTTGGAAAATGGCTAGCAGTTTAGTGTACTTCATGGACACACATTTTGTTTCCCCGTCTTTAAAATCTTCCTCCTCCTTTTGCAGAAACTCCCTTAACTCGAACGCACACGTTGTATCTCCCCGAAGGTGTTCCAAAAAATCGTTTCGCACGTGACTGTCCTGCAGAAAAAAACTGGGGATGTTACAAGAACGCATAACTTGGCGTTGTATCTCCTCGTTCGTTACAATCTTGATTAGGATGTTCCTTATTTTTTGCAGTTCGTTTTCGCTGAGTGGGATTAGTCGTTGTGCCTTCATGTAATCTTCCGTTATTTTTTCAGCCGCGTGCTTCCCGCGGGGGGGAGCTGGGTCCTCACGAGGATACCTTTCCACATGATCAATTCCACGATACGTTCCCTGATATGTCGACCGATCTGCCGCCTTGTCTTCATTCTCGCCTACGCTTGTCGATGCTGTTCCCCCCCCTCTGAAGCTTCTAATCAGTCGGATCTGCCCATGAGGGGGGAGGAAGACCCTCCCCCTTCGGCAAGTCGACACAAAACATTGCAACATTTTTATCTTCTCCAAATCGTTTAACGGGATAATAGCAGGATGTATTCCACATGGAGGAAACTCCCAATTCGAAAACCACTACAAACGTAACAAACGTATTTGAAAGGATGATGTCCTACGCTCTTTAGCAAAAAAAAAAAAAAAAATGAATTTTTCCATTGGATTATCACACCTTCTGTAAGCCTCCTACGTCGACCGGTGTTGATTTGTAAATCTGTTATCCATGTGATTACCTCACCATGATGTAACGGATCCAATGCTTTCTCCGCTGTGTACATTACTTTTCATTTCTGTGAGAGATATATCAACGGAGGAATTTCTTCCCCCTCCCTTTTAATTGGCCAAATTGTCATGTGAACAAAAAAAAAGCCAGTCCAAAGGTGGGCATATCCCATGGGTTATTTCCATGCTGATCTGGTGGTTCATAATTCTCTTCTCACGATGAACAACACATATGGTTAGGAGGTACATAATGTAGAAGAAACTCTTTCACCTTGACGCATACACCCCCCTAGCGGCAACCCTCTTGTGGCTCTTCACGAAAACATCAATCCTGAAGGAAGCCAAGGAAAGTATGCGCAAAAAAAAAAAAAAAAAAAAAAAAAAGGCCCATGTACCTATACAATATACGATTGCCCTCCATTGGGAGTTTTAAAAAAAAAAAAAAAATTTAATCACCCTAATGGTCCAGTTGATAAAAGGGTAGGAATGATTCTTATCTTGTATAGTCAAGAGTTCCTTTAAATTAGCCGACACAACTTTTTTTTTTTTTTCTCCCCCACCAAAACGGGACTATGACGGGGTACAGGCAATGGGGAAAACTCACCACACGTCACCACTGCGCAACCACAGCGCATGTAAAGAATTTATCCTTTCTACATTTGCACAAAAAAAAAGTTTTTAAACGTGCATGTATCGTTTGTACACCTATGATGATAGACCTTTGGGGCTTCCCCTAATTTTCTCCAAAGTGGAGATGGACTATGCCTCGGTAAATTCTATTTGCCAACAGGTTTAATCACTTATAATGTCCTGCGTATATCCTTTCCTTTTGGGGTAGCCTATTAAAAAACTATGCGCGTGTGGTAGGCGAAGTTCGGTTTACACCTTTCTCGCTGTGTGCTCCCACGAAGTAACCAACCAACAGATTAAATAAAAAATATAAAAAAAAAAAAAAAAAAAAAAAAAAGTTCTAATATACAATTTTGTGTGTCTCTTTAAAAAATTAAAAGAATACACAGTACGAAAAAATTTACATATTCGCACCCCCGCATTTCACATGGGTGTTTAAAACATGTACACATGTCTGTGTATGGCAAGGGGATAAAAATACGCATGTGATTAAAAAAAGTTGAGCCCAAAACGGTGGGAAAAAGCAGGTACCATATTTTTGGAACTCCGTATATGTAAATACGTGTAATATACATGTATGTGTAATTGTTATGTAAATAGCGATGCTAATGATTTATGGTAATGGGAAATATATGCTTGTGAGGTTACTCAAAATCGCATAGTCTCCGTTCCGGTAAAATGCATCGCTCCTTTACGTCCTTTTTTCTGTATAATCAGAAAGTTTTTTTTTTTTTTTTTCTTTTTTTTTTTTTTTTCTAAAGCGGGATTAAAAGATAACTGCTTCTTCTTTTTTTTTTTTCCTTTTTACAACATTAGCTCTCCTATCTATTTGCCGAGATGAGGGTACACATGGATAGTTTCGTTCGTCATGTCGTTCTGCACATTTTCTAATACTTGGCGATTATTTGTCCCATCGGATCATCACTCGACAACCTTGATTTTCTTCAAACACTTGTACATCTCGTAAGCACAGGGTCTCTCCTCCGGGTTGAAACTGAAGCACCTCTGCAGGCATTTCTTCATGGAGTTGGGTAGAAAGTTTGGAATGTGTGGAGTCTTCTTATTCACCAGAAGCTCATGTCGAATCTTTATATTCTTCGATAAATTATGGTATGGGTACTTGCTGGAAAATATTTCAACGATGCAACATGCTAAACTCCATATATCAATTTTCTCTGTCACTTCGGATGTACAACTAAAAGTTTCAGGGGCCATATATCTATAGGAGCCAAAGTTGCTATAAAGTTTTGTATTCTTAAAACGAGCTTTTCCAAAATCACACATAACTAAGTGCATATTATTGTCTATTAAAACGTTGGATGTTTTTATATCTCCATTTATTACAGGAGGGTTATGTGTATGAAAGGCATGGACAATAGAACACATTTCGGATGCCCATGCTAGTCTCTGCTTCTTGTGAATTTTATTTTTATTTTTTAGAAAATTAAATAAATTACCCTTAGGGTAGTATTCCAACAGTAACATTAATTTATTTGATCTTATGCATATTCCATAGAACGTACAAATATTTGGACGCTGAATATTTTTATATATTTCTATTTCCCTTAAAAAGTTTTTTAAATTTTTGCTGTCCTTCAAATCGTGTATTTTTATAGCCACTGGTGTTTTTACCTGTACAAGTTCTTCGCTCTGTTCGCATGTTTTCTCATCTCCTACTTTTTCTGAATCGTTGATTAAATTTCTTCCCTCTGCTGCTTCTTCCTTAACCTCAAAAGCCATATTTTTCACGCCCTTTCCATCCGCCCCGGATTTCATTTTCAGCAAGTTTTTCCCTTCCACGGATAAGGATGTCACCTTGGCGTTTTTAATCCCTTTCGTATCTACCCTACATTTTGAACTTTTAACAACCCCCATCCTTCCTACATTTTTCACCTCAGGTAATAACCCCTTTTCTCCAGTGCCTTTCACCTTCCTTCCCGCGCGCGACAGCGATAGAAAAGCTCTTTCTTCATCGGCGTCACCATCGTCATCATCATCATCACTACCATCATCATCACTACCATCATCGTCACTACCATCATCGTCACTACCATCATCGTTGTCGTCCTGGTCACCATCGTTCTCCCCCTCATCCCTACCGCAGTTTTCAGCGCACACATCCTCCAAATGTTGTTGCGCCTCCTCCCGGTTGCTCACCTTACCACTGTAGTTGTACTCCCGCTCGTTGCCATAATCTTTAAAAGCGTTCTTTTTCCTAGACACATTCATCATCATGGTAGTTTTTGACTCATCCGTATTGTTCGTGTTCAGCACGGTACTGCTCCCTGCACCGTTATTGCTTAGATGCAAGTTAGCCTTGCTTGTACTTCCCATTTTATCAGCCTCATCCCTATGCACGTTGTTACTTCGTCCACTACTTCCATGCGCAGTTACCCCACTTCCACTACCAGTACCAACCCCGTTGTTATTCTCCGTCTCATCACTTCTGTCGTTATTTCCGCTACCGCTACCACCCATTATCTTGCTTTTCCCTCCCGCATAGTCTGCACTCACTTCCTCGTAATTGCAGCAGAGGAACTCATCAAGCATGTTAATTTTTTCCTGAAGAATAATGGAATCTCTATCTTCCTTATTAAAATTGAAAGCGCCATCACCACATGCATCCGAATTCGTATACTGTAGGTTGGAGAAAAAAGCGTTATTATTTGACATGTTCGTCTGGTTGTTATCTTGTTCTCTCTCCATCATTTTCTTCAAGCTCTTTCCATTTGGGGTACTCTGCAAGTCTTCCCCTTGAGGATAACAGGAGCAATTATTTGGCTGCTTATGATACTTCTTCCTTAAATTAAAAAGGAACTTCAGAAATCCAAATATTAGCGCATTCAGCAGGTGGCTCATATTCATCTTGCTAAAGGGAATGATTGCCAACTTATTCAATCCATTTTTATGTTTATTAATTTCGTGCTTGAGGAGAGAAGAAGTTTTCATCATCCTTTCATTATTTAGCACATTGAAAACGGTGAGGTTCTGATACTTCTTCAATTCCTTGTGTTCATCGATAAACACAATTTTGAATATGCACTTATCACTGTAGTAGTGGAAAATATTTTTATTATCAAATATATAGAGACTTTCCTTATTCATTCCGTACGTTATAATATTTTTTCCCTTCACGTACAGGAAGCAGAGGCTATTTTTGTATGCAGTGTTGTTATGGTACACGTCTAACAACAAGTACGCAATTATTTCTTCATGATACTTTTTATCTAACTCCGTATTGTTCATCATTTTTAATTTATAAAAAATTCTCTTGGCTTCGATAAAAAATTCATCTCTATCAATTATTATTTTCTCATTTGTTTTTTTCGAATAAATAAAGTTTAGCATTTTTTTCTTTAACTTTCTTATTTCCTGTACGTGTATACAATTGCTTCCTTTTTTCAGGTCCATTTTTTCCATAGCTTCTTCTTTGTCCATCTGCTTTTGTTCTGGGTTTTTCTCCCCGTCAGATCCAAATTCAGCATCTTCCACATCCTCCCCAGGGTTCACATTACCGATTCCAAACTTTTCTCCGTTCCTCAATAGCATTCTCTCATTCCCCTTGCTCATGTTATAATTATCATGATTAATCGCTTTCTTCTTCACCTCCTGATTCGCCTTATCATCATCCCAACTTTTTAGAATATCTTCAATATCACAATTTTTTTTTCTCTCATCGTCGTCATAGGGCTGTTCATCTTCTTCCTCCTCCGGTTGTACCTCCCGAGCTTCTTCTTCTCTCTCTGCTCCTCTGAGGGGGTACCCACCATTCATTCCACTACCACCACCGTTGGGGTTTACTGGATTCTTGAACGTATCGAATATTTTCTCAATCAACTGATTTCGCAAATTACATAACTTCTTCGTGCTTCTGCTAAGTTTGCTGTTGTCGCTGTTGTGACTTTTCTTCTTCTTCATGGGGAAATGCTTGTTTGGGAAATCTCCCTTGGGAGAGTTACTGTTCGGGGTGCTTCGATTTGGTCCACTCGCATGACCTGAGTTCCCCTTCGACTCAGCACCATCCTGTACATTACTGTTATCTGCGTAGTTGCTCGATCCGTCTTGGTTCCCTCCATCCGCGTGAAGCACATTTCTCCGCTCGTCCAGTTGTTGTTCCATCTGTTGTTGCTCCTGTTCGTACGCCTCATCCTCATCATTATCCTGATCATTATCTTCCCCGTTCAATTGTCTATGGGAGCTTCTTCCCCCCTGTGTCCTTCCTGCAGTCTCACCGCTAGCTCCCCCTAGCCCCTTTAAGCTGTTCTGATTTGACAACGCCTTGCTGTATTTCCCACTGGCGCCATACATAATTTCGCATTTTTTCAGCTTCCTCAAAAGAATTCCCTTATAAACAACTCCAAAGCCTCCCTTCGAAAGGTAGGATTGAATTTTCACATCATCATAATGAATAAGATAAGAATCTGAAAGATACAACGAGCAGATATTCGTACTTGTCATAAAAATAATTTTTGATATATTTGTAAATATATTTTCATTTCTTATGGGATAATATAATTTTATCCTCTTAACTATAACATCATTTTCACCCAAATGGATTAAAGGGAAGTTCAGCATTTTCTCCTTTTCTAAGCTTCTCCTATATATTTTAATATTACAGTTTTCCTTTGTTTTAAAAATTTTTTTTTCCTCGTCGTACACCACATTTTCATTGCTCAGACAATTTTCTTTAAAATATGCCACTGTGTTATCTACGTTATTTATACTATTGTTGCTGATCATACCGTTGTTGTTATCATAAGAATTCCTCTTCTCGCTTGAGTTCTTGTTTCCATTAAGGTCGGTGTCAGACACGTTCAAATTGATATTGTTACTCATAGATGCTCCACTGTTTTTTCTGCATACGTTTTTTTCCCCTTTATTATTTTCCATCCGCATGTCCATACTACCTCCCGCTCCACTTCCCTTCACTTGTTCAGCCAAATTCCCATTTTTTTCTATCCTACCTACCACCTTTTTCAGGTGATCTCCGGAACAATTCCCTCTCGATACTGCATCGGTCATTGCCCCTTTCTTCTTACCATAATTCGTACAGCTGCAACTTTTTCCCACGTAATTTTCATTTTCATTCCTTAATGGCGTAGACGTCGTTCCCATCTGTGCCCCTGCTCCGTTTTCAATACAACCAGCACCTCCTCCGTTCTTCTTACTTTTGTATAATTGATACCCTTCGGAAGGATGCATTCGATAATCTTCCTCATAATTTAAAACCTTCTTCGTGCTTGCATTTAACATTCTCTTCAAATTATCTTCATCCCTTAGCCCCTTGCTCAGATATAAACTGGTTGGCACGTCGTATACGTTGCTCTCGTTAAAAACCTTGCCACATGGATCCACCCCCCCAATACCACCTACTCCTGGGGGTGAAACAGATCCTCCTAAATACATCATCGTCGGTATGTTCTTCTTCCCCTTATGATTGGTGTCTTCTGGAGGTAGGCAACACATAACATTATCAACAACCTTAAGGCCCTTCACACTGTTTGTATATAGGGCTTTGGAAGGACCTGCATGTTTCTGCATATTGTTATACAAACTCTCTTGCTCCAACACCATTCTCATCATATGATCACTAGCTCCACCGACTGCTGTTCCAATCTTCTGAAGGTGTTCGTACTTACTTTGTTTTTCCTTCTGATCATTTTTCGCCTTTTCTTGGTCTTCCTTCCTGACAAGGAATTTTTCAAAATGTCGGTCATGCAAATTATTGCACTTTCGATCCAAGTAACTATCGTACTTCCGATCTTGGAGAGGATCATTCAGTTGCTCTGCGAGCCGACCACCCGCCCGTTCGACTGCACGATCAGATGGACGACCTGATGGATGATCGAGTGACATTTCTCCCTGCTTCTCCCCATAGACACCATTCATTCCAAAGTATCCCTTCTTCTGCCGGTGGTTCTCTCCTAGGTATTGCTTCAAGTCGTAAAACACGTAGTTGCTCTCTTCATCCATCTGTTCGGCGCTTTTCCTTTTTTCGAACTTGGCATATTGCTCATTCTGCTGCGATGGATTGCAGATGCGACTGCTGGGGTGACTGCTGGGGTGACCGCTGATATGACCATTGATTTGACCATTGATCTGACCGCCTGGGTAATTCACATCCCCCCCGCAATCTTCAAAAAAGGTACTGTAAGACATTTTTTTTTTCTCCTCCTGGGCCTTGACCTTGTTCATAATTTTCTCCTGCACTTTATTTACATTTGTTAATGAATATGAATTCTTCAATTTATCATAACTTTTTAAATGAACCATGTAGTTAGCATTTTCCTCCTCTTCCTTCTCTTCATCCTCCTTCTCATAATCCATCCTCTCCCTTTTAATGTTGTTCAGTTTCTCTTTTATTTCGATAAGATTATTGATAAATAAGCGCTTGTTCATTATTTCATTGGCATTAACGTTGCACTTGCTAGTAGGTGCCTCCATCATGGGGGCGTTATTCCCTAGACTTTGACTGTGGTAGATTTTCTTTTTTTCTCCAAGGAAATCCCCGTGTATGTATTCAGCTTGGTTTGGGAGCACCTTCTTGAACACGTTACTTCCGTTCAAGCTGGGTCGACTAAAATGGCCGCTAGCTTGACTGCTAAGGTGGCTACTAAGGTTGCCACTCACTTGACTGCTAAAATTACCGCTAGGGTGCCCACCAACATGCCCACTATACAACTGCCCCTTCATGCCCCTAGGGGCGGCGTGCCCGTTGTAATCCAAATGGACCAACTCCCCATGGCTATTCACATACACCATGCCGTTGTTTGCACTCCCCACCTTGGAAAGACCATTCGAACACCCATTGAAATTTTGCTCCTCCAAAAAATTCCTACTCCTCATGAAATCCTTATTAAATTCTTGCCTCGAAATAATGTTGCTACAGAAAACGTTGTTGGCGCTTTTGGGGTGATGGTTACTCACGTCGGGCTCATTTGGGTTCCCATAAAATGAGTGCCCATTCATTCTGTTGCTACTCCCTTTGAACATTTTGTCTTCGAATGGAGTTAATGTTTGTTTTGGTCTCCACGTTGGTTTTACTTCACCGTGATGGGTACACTTTTACGTTACAATTCCGTTGTGTCACTTTTTTTTTTTTTTTTTTTTTTTTTTTTTGTATTTCCTCAGAGGAATCTGATCAACGTAACATCCAAAGATTGGTAACAAATATACAACTGCAAGTTTGTGTGTACGAACCTGTTGACCACCTCACTTCAGAGGCTACACTTTAGTTCATAAAAAGTTGTTCAAAAAAAAAAAAAAAAGAAAGAAAGAAAAAAAAAAAAAAAAAGGCACTGAAGAAGCGAAAGACACGCAATTTAGACATGCATACATATATTTACATACAAATAGTATGCTGCGTATGCCTGCATACAAATTAATATAAAATCAAGTTAGACGGCATATCATCCTTATACAAGGGGATATGCTCCTACATAGCGTAATGCCAAGTAGCACTTATTACAATTCTAAAACAACACAATGCGTTCAAGTAGAATATATCTCGCTTGGAGCCCGCGTAAGAGTACGTAGGCATAACACCTGGTGGCACTTATAAAACTAACTATATGTGTTCGTTTTATGTTTGCACAAAACGCAACACAAAATAGTGGGGACACACTTTTATACTATGGGTATATAGAAGATGCAATCCCACCTATATCATCAAAATATTAAACGCGAGAAAAAAAAATAAAATAAAAAAAAAAATAAAAATAAAAAAAAAAAAATAAAAATTGAGAAGAATAAAAACTTAATTTGTACGTATTATACGAGTGCGCTTATATGGGGTTCATTATAAAAAGGGGAAAACTCAGTAAAGCCAAACCTTCTAGCTTTCAAGGCTGAGTTCCTCTACACACGTGGAAAAAGAGATAGTGATCACTCAGCGGTACACATAGGCACTCGCATAGAAAGCTATTCATATACGAAAGTACAGTTGGACATAGGTCTCTGCGTGAAAAATGAACATGCTATTCTATAACCAAAACGGAATGTGATACGACGGATCCACCGTTGCACATATATAAGAAAAACACGTGCGGACAAATGGCCAGAATTAAATAACCCTCATGCGAAGGGTTCTACATTAAAACGGGCTTAATAAAATAAAAAAAATTTAAATAAAACTTAATTTGATTACATGAAGGAAGATGTTAATTTTTAGATAAGTACACAAATGCGGTTAGCGCAGATACTGCACAATATGTTGGTCCTAAGGAAGGAATATAAAAAAAATAAAAGAAAAGAAATAAATAGACTGGATTTTCGGCGGAGGAACACAAAACATATGCATCTACTAAAATGCTACACCGTGGGTGTGCGCTCTTTTATGCAACGTGTATGTTTGACTATGCATCTGAAAACGGATGTGCATAAGAAGACTCCATATAGGAATAAGCACAGTGAGCATATCTATATACATAAATACACATGTGCATATTCACAGGCGAGCATGTCTCTGCACACTGTGGTTTTACTGCAGACACACATACGTGTGATGTGAAAAGACGCATGTCTCAATGTGAGATAAAGTTGAATAATTAGAAGGGGTGCATCAGCACAGAAGGATGATCACAACAATGAATCGTATAATTCACGAAGCATAAATGGTGGTTGAATAAAGAGAATGTCTTAGTCTTCTCTACTCTCTCACCTTAAATGTATGTTCTCAAATGCATAGGCATTATTAAATGCATCTCAAAAAAATTAAGCGTGCAATGTGGGAAATTACATATGAGTATCTGGTTAAGGCGCATATGGGCACTTATGTAACACTGCATAGTAACTGCTACGTGTGTGGGGGGTGGTCGCACATCATGCGTTCGTCCTGCGCACCGACTCTCTACCTGTGCATGCAAACGCACATATCGAGGTGGCGGCTACTTTGGCGCAGGCAAACACTGCTGTGCGAAAAAGCCCTCTTATTTAACATGACGTGAGAACGGCGACAAAGGGCTATAGGAGCCCGCGATAACTACTCGAATGTAGCCCTAACCGCTAATGCAATACGCCACGCCTTCGCACATGAGCATATATATATTATACACTACGCACGACTATGTAACAATGTATATAACACATACGTGAACACTCCAAAAGGCATATACCACGTACATGGCATTATTCGTTATGTTCTTATATATATATATATGCACAAGCCGCTGTACATCTATGTGCATATAATATTCTGTGATTTTTTTTATTTACAAAAAATTATAAAAAGGAGAAAAAAAAAAAAAAAAATTAATATGAACAAACAGATCAAATGTACAAATCGAAATCTAACGACGGTAGTATAAGCATATAAGAAATATATAAATAAATATAAACATATAAATATATATACATATATATGGTTTTATTTTATAATTTAATAAAATCGCAGAATGAATGTGATGGAAGAAGGAACTAACTTAGCTTCTATTATATATATTACTAACTTTTTCTGTTTTTTTTTTTTTTTTTTTTTTTTTTTTTTTTTTTGGTCAAAGGAAAAAAAAAAAAAAAAAAAAAAAAAAAAAAATCAGTTGGCTCAACTACTTGTTTTGGATATAGTTAGATGCAAATTCATAGATGTACAATAACATATCCCATAAGCTCAGATTTTTTATAACTCTAAGGTTAACCCCGTACATAAAAAAAAAAAAAATAATTAATTGTGCATATTTTTAATGATGTTGATATATAGCGCATTGGCATGGTTACGCTAATGGGTAAAGGTTATATAAAATTATATGTGATATGTACTATAATGGCGTAGGCATAATTATATGAACTTATTATTGCGTTAGCACTACATAGAGGACGTAATTTAATACATGCAAGAAAAGTCGCTGTGCCTTTATTTTTTTTTTTCCTTTTTTTTCTTGGCGATTCTACCAAGTTAAGCAAATTGGGTTTTTTAAGGAAGGTGCGTGTGAGAACCCTTTTAAGTTTTTGCGCGAGGACGAAAAAAAATAGTTATGAAAATGGGGGCATATTATAAAATATTATGTATATGAATGGTATAATAATATACATACCTATATATATAATGAGTATAATATTTTTTACGTTAGGGGCATTTACTGCCTTCTGCTAAAACCGCCGAGATTCGCTGATATATTCACCGCGGCTGGACGTGAATCTCGCGCGGGTCTGTGTACATATATATATATGTACCAAACATTTTTTTCTCGCATCAGTAGCAGGCTGACCTTCGCTTTATATATAAGTACACTGTATAGCACAGAAGCGGTATTATGCATATATGTACGTGCATATTATTCACGTGCGTATATACTTATTCTGCAGGCGCAAGTGTTGCAAAAGTCTGGGGTGCACGAAAAAATTGTACCTCAAATTATTTATATAGGTAAAAAATGAATATTTGTATAGATCAAAATATATCATAACATATGACATTTATGGGGGATGGAATCGCCAGCGACGGGCAAAAGCGGCAGCTAAAAAATGTAGCAGCACTTTATACGCATATATATATGCGTATATAGTACATTATTATATTTAGATATGGAGTGGGCGCGGCAAAATTAGCATTATGCCAATTTCTGGACTAGGCGAGGTTTACCCTCTATTTATAATATGAAGGTACAGAAAAAAAGAAGGAAAAAGTTTGATGTTTTTTCCGCTAATGAACCTACACATGATTCTTCAGCGAAAAGGTACATATATATTTATGCATTAGTGTTATACGTACGATCACTCTGCGTATATGTGAAGTTAGCAGCAGTCTTATGCTTATTCTTCTACATGTTTTTTTTTTTTTTTTTTCTTTTCTTTTTCCACTCTCACCTGAACGGTTCATATAGCTAGCTATTTTTTTTTTTTTTTTTTTTTTTTTTTTTTCGCTTAGTTTTACGGCTATTTTTTTTTTTTTTTCACATGCCTTTATTAGTTCTATGAGACTATCGAGTTGGCACTTCATCTGTGTGAGGGATATGCGTTTCAGAGACATCTCTTAGCATGAGCTTCCTTCTTTTTTGTGCCACTTAAGTAAAACTCTGACGCTGCACAAAATTTGCAACTGCGGTTTTGTTCACTTCCCTTACGCGAATTTGTCTCCACTTGACAGTTCTCTTCGCTCACTTCGTGAATTTCATTTTGCGTATTGCAGAAGGGGTGGGTTGTTTATCCGCCTTGTGGGGGCGCTCTATCTGTTTACCTATTGGGGGAGCCTTATTTCCATCCCTTCACCCCATTTTTTTTTTTTTTTTTTTTTTTTTTTTCTCTCTCCCCGCCTTGTTCGTTCATGCAGCTGTGCCTCTCCCAAGTAAGTGAACAAGCCGTCTCACAAACGCAGAACTAAGGAACGCCTTTTTTTGTTGTGAGCCACAGTTTGTTTAATGTCGTAAGTAGGTTGGTCCTTCGAGCGCTTTTACACGCCTGCGTCGTAGCTTTTCCTTTGTTGTAGCATCTTCTTTTAGTTCAATTCTTCACGCCTGGTTTTATTCAGTTTTTTGTTCTTATTTTATATTTTATGATGGGTCGTTCTCAGGGGAGAGTTACGCGCTTTGTAGGGGTGTAATTCCTCCACCTGGTTGTGCGTGGAACTTGCAAACATATACGCATGCGCATATCACTTCACATTTAAAAAAATAAAATATAATAAAATAACGTTCAATGGCTATACTATACCTTAAGTGGGAAAAAAAATATGCATTTTCTTATGTCCACGGTTAGCACACATATAACGTCACATGCGGAACAAATGTTTACATTACCCTCCATGTGAATTATGTACAAAAGGAAGATAACAAACTTGGAACCTTTTTTATTTTTTTTTATGATAAAAAAAAAGCAAATTTACAAAATGTTTTGCCAATTATATCACGTGCACAGAAAAATGTGCGACATCCATGGCGGGGCAATTCGTTTGGGGGAGTTCCCTCCAAAAACGTGCAACACGCTAGGTACCACTAAAAAAAAAGGGGAACAAAAAAATTAAAAAAAAAAAAAAAAAGAATTTCTCCCTCATTGTATAATTATTTGTTCACTTCCAACATTGATTGACCCATGCTCCCGTCTGGTACCGTCGACCTTTCCAAATGTGTCTCCTTCCGCATGTAGAACCGTCTCAACCGTTTCTTCCTCCAAATGCGCATGCATTCATGGTAGGCACAGCAGTAAATGGCGAACATAAGAGCGAGTCAATTTAGGAATAATAAAAAAAAAAAAAAAAAAAAAAAAAAAAACTCCTTTCAGCCGTATGTCCAACTTCAACCCGCGCAATATGCTTAATGTCTCTTTGCTCAAAAAAAAAAAAAAAAAAAAAAAAAAAAAAATGCTACATATATGTGCGATCAGTTATACCTCTGTTTTGCAGTTTGAGAATCGCTTCACTTTATGTGAAGCAACTCAGCTAAAGGCAACTTAACCCGATGCATTTCCACATGGTTTGTGTTTTCCTCTTTTCGAGATTCCCTCTTGAAGAGGTTCATTTTAAGAAATAATCATCGCACCATTGGTTGATCCTTTTCCATATTCTTGCCAAGGAATAAGGAACCAGGAGATCCTTAAGACTACTCTTCCGGGCGCCACCATTTCATAAGGGGAAATATATTCACTTCAGGAATATAATGCAATGGCTGGTTAAAAGGTTTCGCTAATCTATTATAATTTATTACCATCTCGCCTGACGTTCCTGCAGTTGGCACCTTCGTTAGTGTGTGCCATTCGCCTTCCTTTCGCTTTTCTCATTTTTTTTTTTTGTTTTTTCTGCATCCACCCTTATTAAATATGCAACGCGAGGGGGGATGCATCATTTTTTAAATAATTTTCAAAAAGTGTAAAAAGAACTAACAGGCATGAGAAGTGTGTGCGTGTGTGAGCATATGGTAGTGTACTCTGCTCATGTAAGCTCTTCCCCTTTTTCTACCTTCCATTGTGTTCCTCCCTGCGGCATCAAGGAGGAGAGGCTGAACACACACCCTGATAGCCATTCCAGGGGTACCTCCCCAAAAAGACCAACCAGGTTGAGTAAACAAACCACTCTCCTGCACAACAGTTGTGCCATACAGTTCGCATATTTTTAGCTGATAATTCCTCCTAATCATGGAACCCCTCATCATTGACAATTTGTATAAATTTGGAGACGAGGAGGTTCGGCTAGGCATCGATGAAGCGGGAAGAGGACCCGTACTAGGGCCCATGGTATATGCAGGATTTTACTGTAACAAGGAACATGAAAAATTACTAAAAGAAATGAAAATTGACGATTCGAAAAAAATAAGCGAAGCAGACAGAGAAATGATGTTCCACAAATTAAACAATTCAAAGTTGCCATTTGGATGGAGGATACATGTGCTCATGCCACAAGACATAAGTGCCAAAATGTTGAAAAAACAAAAGTATAATTTAAACGAAATTTCTCATGATACGGCAATTTCGATCATTAACCATGTTATTAGTAGAGGGTGCAATTTGACTGAAGTTTTTGTAGACACCGTTGGGAAAGCTAATGTGTATGAAGAGAAATTGACAAAATTATTTCCACATATAAAATGCACCGTCAGGGAGAAAGCTGATTCTTTATACCCAGTCGTTAGTGCTGCATCTATATGTGCCAAAGTCACACGTGATTTTCTCATAAAAAAATGGAAATATGAAGAACCGCTAGTTAATATTGATAAAGGCTTCGGATCTGGATACCCTGGAGATCCAATAACAAAGAATTTTCTAAAAAATAATTTCGATTCCGTTTTTGGCTTTCCAAGTATTGTCCGCTTTAGTTGGTCCACTGCTGACAACATGTTGGAGACTATGGGTGATCAAATCGAGTGGTACGATGACATCGAAAATAATGACTCCAGAGCGATAAAGAGGAAAATGCCTTTTGATTACAGCAAACTGCAAAAACCGTTCGTGCAGCGTTCTGTCTTTTACTCCAAGGTCGGCTTAGACCTGGTGGAGAATTTGTGAAGAATCCTTTAACCCACTGTGTGCGTGCAGAAATCCGGACAAGAAGTATACATGTGCGAAACTTTTATAAAAAAAAAAAAATTCACCCCATGCACCATTTTACTCCTTTTAAATGCCCACATAAAGGCTATTTTTTTTAAACCTCCCCAAATAACCTTGCTAGGAAGATGCCCCAAATTGAAGGAGAAAAAAAATTTACTGAAAAAAATGGGATCACTCATGATGGAACGCTTTTTAATTTCGGAAAAAATATACCATTCGTCACTTTCTTTTCTCTTTTTTTTTTCTTTCTTTCTTTTTTTTTTTTTTTTGTCACCCCGATGCGTGTGAACCGCCAAAAGGTTCCATCTCATCAACAGGGATTCATCCACCATGCTACAATTTTTACATCTCTTCTTAGAAAAAACTTAGCACAGTTTGAGATAACGAAGAGCGAGAGGCTCCTACGCCCTGCTCCGGCTTGATTTAAAGGAAGCACGCATTCATGGGCGGCACTCCCCCGAACGGGGACAAGCAACAAACAGTCGCTAAATGGAAACACGTAACGCCTGCAACGGTGCTGGGGCAGTCTGTTCAGATGGGTTGAGAAATTGCAAAATAAAATTGTGCCCCGTCTGGTGAAGTGTAATTAATATTATGAGAGCGTTACATGGATTACCTGCTTAAAAGTTTGTTTTTTCCATTGATCTTTCACGTTTTGCCATTTTCAATACGTGTGATGGTGACAACTATGCACTGGCGACCTTCAGGAGGCGCCTCAGTTACCTCTTACATATGCGTGTACATATACTAAATCATCCACATGGGGAAGATATACACTTAAAAGGAAGGCATACAACACACGCTAAACAGTAGAGGATGAAGGAAACTGTAATATGGTGATTTGATTTCTCATATTATCCTTAGAAACCGCTTAAATGAAAAAATGTCCGCCTCCACACTCACACCCAATCCTAATCAGGGAGGGGGGGGTAAACATTAAGTTGATTCTACGGAGAAATAAAATAAAATAACACTCGTGAGGTCCTCTTTTAAGAGGGCTACGGATGCAAGCCCTATAACACCGGTGCAGGGTGTAGAAATGGTGTTTGGCAAAAATGCACCAAATTCACACTAGTGCATTTCCAATTTGACAGAGCGTAAAGATAAGAATAGCGAAATTTTGCAGTTTCCCTTAGGGTACACCCATTCTTTTTTTTTTTTTTTTTTTTTTTTTTAATTCCATATCAAGTTTCTCTTTTGCATATTTGCACTGGTATACACTTTTCGTTGGGGCAATTCTTTTCTCGCAGTTTCGCCTCCACATCGCGAGCACCGACGACATTTACCTACGAGTAGTCAACACCTGCGCGGAATTATAAGAAAAAGGAAAAAAAAGTGCATAGCTGTGTCACACTTTCTCAAAATGGGCATTTTCCCCTTAATATTATAAGTTGGCAAAATATAATTTTCGCCAACACTCACACTTTATTTTTCCATCTCGCTACAATTTCCCTCATATATAGTTGTCTTCCATCGAATATTACACTAGTATGACAGATTTTTTTTTTTTTTTTTTTTTTTTTTTTTTTTTTTCGACTTTTGAGCACGATGAAGAAAAAATAGCTGTTTTTTTTTTTTTATCCCTTCCATTAGTGGGCCGGAATACGTATAAATATTTTTTATAATATTATTTATACGCACAAAGTTTTGCGTGCATGCTTGCGCTCAGTTCCTTTTTTCTTCCTTTCCTTTCTTTCTTTTTTTGTTTTTTTTTTTTTTTTTTTTTTTTTTCTTTGACACGCCAAAATGGATCATGTTTGAGGATATTAAAACATATGCGCATTTTATATATGCATACAAAGTGTGGGTGGGTATAATAATACCGTCCTGCTCCACTGACCTTCTCGTGTGATATATAAACATTACTCGATATAATAACACATGGTATTCCTTTACTTTTCTTTCTTTTTTTTTTTATAATTTCTTTTCACCTCCCCCTTGGTAAGCATATTTTAAAAATTGCCATTTTTTTTCATTTCGACCTTTTTTAAAAAAAAAAAAAAAAAGGATTTTCTTCTTCTCCCGCTGTGACTTTTAATTTTTTTTTTTATTCCCCTCAGTACTATTGCCGACAAATTGATGAAGTTAATCCAATTCATACCATGCACTTACCTGTAAATGTATACATATATATATATATATGTATATAAGCAGTTTTATGTATAGTATATATTTCAGCACCTCCCACGCGTTTGCACGTTGTTGTAAATTAAATTACCATTTGTGGACTTCCATGATTTTGAAGATTTTATATACATTCACCAAGTAGCCCATTTAGCCATTTATTTATAAGTTTACGTTGAGATACACGTTTATACGGTTGAAAAAATTGTGTGGCGAAAAATTGTTTTTTGTTCAAATTTTTTTTTTTTTTTATTATATAGAGCAGGCAAATCGTTATCTTAGCTTTTTATTGTACGGAAAACGGAAAAAAGAAAGAAAAAAAAATAAATAAACATTGGTATGTATGTGCCATGTATGGAGCATACCTTTACATAATTATCGAATGAAGAGCAAATGCGACGATTATAAATGTGACTGACTCCATCTCTACACTCGAAATGCCAACACGATGATATTATTGTGCACGACGATCACCCCTTTGCAATTTTGAGTAATGCATATTTTTCATTTTTTTTTTTTTTTTTTTTTTTTTTGCGCTAATTGTGTATAAGCTTCCCCATTTTTACGTTGCCATTGTGAAAACACACCATATAAAATAGCTGTCAGTTTTAACCCTCCACCGGTCAGTACCTCCACGTTTTTGAAGGTCCCGCCCATATATATAATTATATACCTTCACCTATATTCTTCCTTGTATACACACATTCCTGTGTGTCCACTACGCGTATGTACACACGCAGTTATCAGTTATCCTACCCCGTAACCTCCCTCCCTGTGCGCCGCCCTACACCGAATTGCCAAAATGAGTTACTATAACTTAGAAAAGGACGACACCGTGTACTATAAATTAGACACCATCAAATGTGACATTCCAATTAATGAAGAATTACAAGCAAGGATAAATAAACATGTCAACCAGTTGCGTATTACTTATTCCACATTGGAAGAATTTGTGGACAATTTCGTGTATGAATTAAAGAAGGGATTAGAGGCCCATCGTAGACACCCAAATTTATGGATCCCTCATGAATGCTCCTTTAAAATGCTGGATTCCTGCATTGCGGATATTCCCACCGGTCAGGAAAAAGGAACCTACTATGCTATCGACTTTGGAGGAACAAATTTCAGAGCTGTACGAGCATCCTTAGATGGAAATGGGAAAATAAAAAGAGACCAAGAAACGTACAGTTTAAAATTTACAGGAACATTTTCTCATGAAAAAGGCTTATTAGACAAACATGCAACTGCTTCGCAACTATTTGATCACTTCGCTGAGAGGATCAAATATATTATGGGGGAGTTTAAAGATTTAGATAACCGTGAAGGAAAGAATGTAGGTTTCACGTTTTCATTTCCATGTACCTCTCCATCCATTAATTGTTCAATCTTGATCGATTGGACAAAGGGATTTGAAACAGGCAGAGCTACAAATGATCCCGTTGAAGGTCGTGATGTGTGCAAACTAATGAATGACGCTTTTGTAAGATCAGAGGTACCAGCAAAGGTTTGTTGCGTAGTTAATGATGCGGTTGGTACACTTATGTCCTGTGCTTATCAAAAAGGAAAAACAACTCCCCCCTGTTACATTGGAATTATATTAGGAACCGGATCCAATGGATGCTATTACGAACCTGAATGGAAAAAGTACAAGTACGCTGGAAAAATTATTAACATAGAGTTAGGCAATTTTGATAAGGATTTGCCCTTAACCCCTATCGATCTTGTCATGGATTGGTACTCAGCTAATAGGAGTAGGCAACTTTTTGAGAAAATGATTTCTGGGGCCTACTTAGGAGAAATTGTCAGAAGGTTTATGGTTAATGTTTTACAAAGTGCATCATCTGAGAAAATGTGGAAAAGCGACAGCTTCAATTCTGAATCTGGAAGTGTTGTACTAAATGATACTTCCCCGAATTTTGAGGACAGCAGAAAAGTAGCCAAAGCTGCATGGGACATGGACTTCACGGATGAACAGATATATGCGTTACGTAAAATTTGCGAGTCTGTTTATAATCGATCTGCTGCTCTAGCTGCTGCCGCAATAGCTGCTATTGCCAAAAGAATTAAAATCATCGAGCATTCGAAATTTTCCTGTGGTGTAGATGGCTCTCTCTTTGTCAAAAATGCATGGTACTGCAAAAGGTTACAAGAGCATTTGAAAGTTATCCTGGCTGACAAGGCGGAAAATTTGATTATTATTCCGGCTGATGATGGATCGGGAAAGGGCGCAGCAATTACCGCAGCTGTCGTTTCGCAATCTAGCAGTATTAAACGTTTACCCTGAGGGATACATCCCCATTAATAATAACACAGAGTGTACTTTTCTACTTCGTAATGAAGCATCCCAGAAGAGGACCCCTTAGCGAGGTATTCTAATAAGGCCACGTTATGTCGCTACGCTACATCAACACTGGCATCGGGCGCGCCGATTAGCAAGCAGACGCTTGGCGTGCAACTTTTTTTGCGACCACGCTACTTATTACTTACTAGGCACCTATCCACATTTTTCACACGTTTTGACATTTCAACTCGCTCCGTGAATTGCCCTCCGGGGGCCCAAGTACGAGCAAAAGAATCGTCAAGCAAATACCCCGTGAACGTGTGTCAGTTTGCACCTTTAGCGTATGCGAATTTATATTTATACTATCCATTCTTTTTATGCCTTCCTTGTTTTTTTTTTTTTTTCTTTTTTCTTTTTTCTTTTTTTTTTTTTTTTTTTTCTTTCTTTTTTTTTTTTTTTTTTTTTTTTTTTTTTTTTTTTTTTGCGCGAGTACGCCATATGTCATCCCACCACGTCTCACTGTTATGATGTCGTTTAGTAAGTACACATATGTTCATTTTCCATTGCGCTTATGGATATGTTGTATTTCCTCCCCCCCTTTTGCACACACCATTGGGAGTAGTTTATGAAATTTGTACCATTTATTTATTTTTTTTAAAATAATCATATGAGTTATTTAATTGGTACATATTCTACACATTTTCAAGGGTTTCTCCTGAATACAGTTGAACATTTACGTGGTTGCATATGTTATCATTACATTTTATACTGCATTGCTTTGCGGTATGTTTTTCACTTTATGCTGCTATATTTAGTTCATTCCACACCATTCTTGAAACTTTTCTCCTTTCGCCCAAATTATTTTTTTTTTTTTATTTTTTTTAATTCATTTTATTTCTTTTCCCCTCTCAGTTTTCCCCTTCATCTTAACATGTTTGCGATAATTAATGAGCCGTATACATCATACGTATGCATATTTATAAGCATGTATGCTCACTACAAATTGTATCCTTTCAGTTCACATAATTAAAGATACCCATATTAAGAAGGAAAAAAAAAAAAAAGGACAAAATTTTATTTTCTACATGTCTGTATGACCATGCAATATGAACCCCCAATGTTTCATATTTTAAATGAATAAGCTTTCTAATACTAGGAAGTTGTACACATCTAAATATACATACATGGAGGTATGAACTATATGGGGATTCACTTTTTCTAAGGAAGAAAAATTACCCTCTTAAAGTGTGTAACATGGAGCATTAAATGTACACCATAGGCAGCGCCATTTGGCTAGCCAAAAAAAGAAAAGGAAAAAAAAAAAAAAATAATAAATAAATAATGATAAAATTATGAACAGTTCATGCAAAAACAAGAGAAAGTTAAAATATTCTCTTTTTTTTTTTCCCCCACGAAGAGTTACAATTGTTACGTAGAAAGGTGGAAAAAAAAAAAAAAAAAAGCGGCCACCTGTGCTTCAATATGAGTAACCTCTACCATACGAACGATCTTATAAGCTTATCTCGCTAGGGTCACATCCAACTGATAAGCCATTTTAACACATTTGCTCAGTATTCCCTTTACCATAGGAAGCCTACAACTGTGGTGCACATGTCAGAGAATGCCCACTCACATGTTGCACTTGGTAAATATATTGAAAAAAAATGTTTGCTGTGAAAATTAAAAAGTGTCCTTTATGATTTTACTTTTTTTTTTTTTTTTTTTTTGTTGCGCTGCATATGCATAGCTTGCATTCACCGAATGGACCAATTTTTAAAGTCGCCATTTTACTTTTAAGTAATCATTGGTGTATTCCCCACATGATACACATTACCCACTGACATTTTAAAAACACAGCAAAATTTGTGTGCGTCTGATGTTCGCTTCCTTCCAACTGAACCAACAAAAAAAGTGCTTCACTTCCTTGCAAACCGCAACAGTGAAAGGTTAAAATAGAGTAGTATAATGTGAGAAGAGATAATAGCACCGCAACCCCATTTAAATACCACGGAAAATAAAGTGATACCAAAAAAAAAATGCGTAAAACATTTTAATAAGAGATAGGGAAGGAAAGGCGAAGCGCCCCTGTTCCCAGTATGTAATTTCCATTTGAATGTTTTTTTTTTTTTTTTTTTTTTTCTCTCTTGCACGTTATTCAAATTGCCTTTTCCGTAAATGCCTCGAGGGGGTCACAAGGGAGGTCTATTCCCCGTCAGTGGAATGAAATGGGGCATGAATGAGCGAATCAGAAAGAGAGGATTATATCATAATAGAAGAGAAGATATATTAACCCCAAGATGGGGATATCGATATGAAAATAGGAACAGGAGCTATTTACCAGATGGCAGCTCCAAGTCGTTTGATGTGGACGTAAGCAGAGCTTGGCCTGCTGAAAAGAAACAATGGAATTATTTTTACACAATTAATGAAGCCAGATATTTATGGCCAAGTATATGTGCACACAACCCTAACATTAAAAATTACATTTTGAACATGTTGGAGAATAGTGAAAATAGACCCTTCAGTGGAATTGGACTGGAAGAAGTTCAGAATGAACGCAGGAGTAACAGAAGTGATTTCCCCGTTGGTAGCACTTCCTCCAGTAATAACCAAAGCAGCGGAGTGTATGGGAAAAACACTTATTTAAGCAAACTAGCCAATGAATTTAACAACTCCATTTTCCCACAAATTGAAGTTAACCTGAGTAATAGCCAGAAACGACAAAGAATACAAAAGTTGTATGACATTATACGGGAAGAGAATGTATGGAAAACGGTGCAAAAAATAAAAACTGCTCAAAGCGAAAATATATTCCCCTATGTGGATGATAATGCAACATTGATTAGAGAATTGCCCCTGGCAGAAATTTTGTACACGAAAAGTAACTTGCGCTTGAAAGTTAGGAGGCACCCCAAATGGATGAATGTGCAGTTTTTGAAGAAAAAAATAAAAATCCCCTACCTGTACAGGTACTTGTCTCGAGAGCTTCACCATTTGGCCGCCTGTGCTAGTTGCGTCTGTTGCTTCAGGGTTCACCCACCTGGCTCGGCTTCGTCGAGTATTGAAGGTGCAGTGTCTCCACGGTGGACATATTTGCAACCATTTGCTACCCTTTTTATTAGCCCTCCTAATGTCTCTAAATTTCTCCTGCTTTAAAAATGTACCACCACACACGCTTTCTCCCCCTTTCACAGACGAAGAATAGCAAGGGAGGAATTACAAAAAAAAGAGTTTGGCTCGTTTTTTTAAATGTGTGAGCGGGAAGAACCAAGTGGAGCATAACAATAAAAAAAAAAAAAAAAAAAAAAAAAAAAAAAAAGGATAAGATATGCCATATTATATGGGTTCATTCAAGTTTGGTAGCGTGGGTCTAGGTGGAGAAGAAAGGGGACTACTCCTTTTTAAATTCTTGGAGTATCATTTTAGCGCGTTCCCTGCGGAAGGATGAAAGGACCAGACGTGAGGCTGCGCACCATAAATGATATGGTTAGATTAAATGCACACAACGCACATGTCTAACGGTTCCTAATGTTTTTTTATCTATTCTTTCTTTTTTTTTTTTTTTTTTCGCTTATACCTTCTACATTCCTGTATGGTCTTGATTTTGTCCTTTCCCTCAGCTACAGGTTCTTCTTTGGTATCCCCCTCAGGTGCTTTATCTCGGTCGAGATTCTTCTCATCCAGGAGGAATAGAAGACTTAGAAAATCTGCAGACTGATGGAGGAACAAGAGATATTTATTTTAGCCGTTTTGGAGTAATTATATATATATATATATAAATATTTTTAGTGCAAAATGGTTTTACGAAAAGTACCGTAAGGTTTGGGAATGCGCCATTGTGGAAATTCTCGTCAGGCATTATTCGTTCCCTGAGGGTGGGAGAAAAATATATATTGGGATGGTGGAACGCTGACATCTTCATATTTGAGAAAAGCGTAAATGAGTATAAGCGTTCTCCAACATAATAATTTTTAACCAATGCAAATTAGGCAGCACGGTATTCTGTTCAACAAGGTGATGGCGCTGCGAGGAATCTTACGAGAAGTAGGCATATTCTTTGGAACCGTATTGGAGGTACTTTAGTTTTTCTATACAGCGCATGAGAAGTCGGGCAAAATATATGGGCAATTCCTTCTTGGAATGAACAATTTGGTTAATCAGATTGTCCATTTCCTGAAAAAAGAGGAGGAATAAAACGTATGCGCAGGAGATGAAAAGCGATTGGTACTTAAAAGCAAAAATGTACAATTTAAAAAAAGTCAGTACATTCCTTGTGGTAGTTTTTTTTTTTTTTTTTTTTTTTTTTTTTTTCCTTTTTGCAAATGTGTATGTGTATTACGAGTAAGTCTTCAGTTCCAATCGGTTTTTCCTTTTCAATCTCTTTTACATCTGTCTCATCATCCGATTCCATGTATTTCATAAAAAGCGAGGAGTAGGACTGATCCTCTCTTTCTTTTTTTTTTCGTTTTTCCCTTTCGGAAAGTTTAGCTTTCATATCATTTGCATCTTTAATATTAATTTTTTGTTTTTCCCTTAGCATGTTATCTTTGACTTCGTTGCTAGTGACTTTGTCTTTTTCAAGTTTACGCACATGTCTAAACAGACGATGTAAAACCGTGGGAATGGAATTGGGGTGGTCATCAATTAGCCTCCTCTTTGTATTCTCCTTAACGAGTTCGTAGTACCCATGGAGCGGGTGGTCTACATGCAGGAAAGGGAAGTTTATCAGGACATCATTGTTTAGTTTGAGGTAGAACTCTGCGATGTCGCCTTCCTACAAAGGAAAGAAGGAATGTGGTGGTTTGTGTGTAGGGTTGTCGGGGGAGAGAGATATAATATAGGTGGCCGTGAACTGTGCACTTATGTATGAACAGGCTCTTCGAAAGCTGAACCGTACCGACTAATATTCTACACATGCCAATAAATGTACACACATGGAAGAACACACCTTACCGAATTTGCAAACATAGCCGTGTACTCGATAATCATGTGTTCACGCAAACTTTTGGGAAAATATATGTTCTGATTGACCCTTGGAAGGTACGAAGCGAATATATCTTGTTCATTTTGGTCCAAACAGTCGTTGCAGTTTTCGCTTGACGTGTCCTTGGTCTGCAAACGGAATAGAAGATACATCGCAACGTTTTTTTTTTTAAAAAAAAAAAGAAAGAAAGAAACAGGTTCTTTCTCTATTATTGCACTATACCCCCAGTTCTTTACTTGTTCATTCTAAGATATACAAAATGGCCATATATGCCACTTCGCTTTAGCGTACTGCTGGTAGGAATAGGAGGATAACCACTCGGGGCCTCACAAATGAAGGAGCTTCACTGGAGGGGAATCTCTGCACAGTTGTGTCCACTGCTATGCCGAGATAATGCCGTGAATATACCCTATATTTGCAACCCCTGCGATATGTGTACCTTTTGCTTGTTTGTGTTTTTCGCCTAACTTACGTTCACATAATTTAAATGGTCCGGGGGTGGTTCACTCGTGAAGTACCTCCTCTTCTTCATGGTTGCTTTCTAATGCGCGGGCACGTGGGCCAAACAGGAGAGGCAGAAAAAGAGCAGGAGGGAGAAGCTAAGCAAATTGTGCTGTGCATAATCCTACCATACCGTAGTAACAGAAATGTGTAAACTTTTTTTCTTTCTCTCCATTTCGTTCCATTAATGTGATGAAAAAAATTAAAATTTTCCGATAACTGGAGGAACTAGCTTCATTTGAAGGGGAATAATTCATTTCATTTTCAGTTGAATTTTTTTTTTTTTTTTTTTTTTTTTTTTTTTTTTAGCGATCCAATTGGGAGAAAAAATACATAGAAAGGAAAAGCAGTTCCCGTTTTTCCTCCAAACTGTAATTATACGAATCTACAAAGTCCATTTCTTCCTTGATAAAAGGTTTCTTCAAAAAAAAAATTTGTCAACGAGGGGACAAAAAGTAAATCTGTTCGCTACCTCCCCATGCCTACACGTCTTTGCTTGTTCACATATGCTCGTTCAATTGGAGATGGAAAAATGAAAAATATTTCCATTTTTCGAACCTGTATTTTTGTGCACAGTGGCATAAACTGTTTGAACAGAGTGGCGCCTTCATTTCGATGAACTCATCCGGGGTCTACTATTTTTTTTTTTTTTTTTTTTTTTTTTTTTTTTTTAAACCCCTAATTGCAACTGTGCCCCTTTTGGACTAACCCCCATTTTGTATGTACACCGGTGTGCAAATAAGCTTTGCAGAAATTATGCTAATGTGAAAAAAATAAATAAATAAAATAAACTACTTTATATTTCACAATGGATAAGAATGCATACAGGTAAAAACTGCTTCGTCCGCTTCGTTTGGGGCATTTCCTCTGGCCATACGCGCATAGGAATGTGTAAAGATGTGCATGCAAATTCTCACACTATTTTCTTCCCTCCCGTTGTTCTATCAAGCCTCTGTTAAATTTAACTCCTTTCACCCCAATCCGCTTGGCTTTACTCTATTTGTCTTTTCCAAACCAACAGCTACTTTTTTCAATTTTTTTAGCAAAATGAGGCAGTCTTCTTTGCTCTTCTTATCCTTGTTTGTTTTATCATTTTTTAATTTTTCGGATTGCATGCTTCCATGGACGAAGAAAAGAAAAGCGGGTAAAAGAAATATGGGGAGCATCAACATGCAGAGGTCTACCGGGACCTAGCGACAACCCATGCTGCAATGGGACAAAATGGTGCAAATAAAATGATATTTAACAAGTTATTTCATTTTCTAAAAATAGAGGAACTTTCGTCTCCCCCCGTGCAAGTCGTTTGACTGCAGAGCAACTGATACACGCTTAACACGAGCAGAATAATGCTGTTTTTTTTTTTTTTTTTTTTTTTTTTTTTTTTTCTAGTGAACCAAATGGGAATCATCAAAGGTGTGGTCTTATCTTGACTGCTCCAGTTCGCTTCTCCTTTATGCTCTATCAAGTGACATTCACCAAAAGCTCAATACGATGATCCATCACCATTTTGACCGCTTTACTTTCTTTCCTAAAGATATGTCACAGGAGCTTAGGGCTAAGGCAGAACAGCTTCCAACGCCAGAGGATATAGTATGCCACGAATTTTTTCTTCTTCTCGAACTGATACATTAGAGTCGCAATGGAAACGCTTAGAAATTACAAATGTGTGTATCCTCCTTTCCCTCTTCACATTCATTAACAAAAAAAACTTTTTTTATTTTTAGTCAGCCAAAATTCACAGGTAGGAGTTAATACAATGTGCCCCCAATCCCCGTGTCTGAGCGAAAAGACGCAAAAGATGAACGTTCTGTTTATGGGAGGAGCATCGGAGCGAGTGTCTGCAGCATGTATGTCCTTCTTCACGGGTGCATTCCCTCATGGACGCCCCTTTGCCACCTCTTTATAACAATTCGCCCCCTCTACAAAAACACACCAGAGTAGATAAGGAGGTCATCGATAAGTTAAACAAAGATATCATAGAGGAAGAAAATTTAGACAAACACAAACCGCATGTCTGTCAGGAACCCGAATATGAGAGGGATTATTCCTATTTATGTCCCGAAGGTTAGAAGGACGAAAGAGCAGCTAGCCATTTTGTCATGCTTCACAACTGCTCCGTCGATTTGGATTCAACACAAAAGTTGGAAAGGTTACAAGTGACTTTGCGTTCGCCCAGTTAGACTGTCACAATTGGTACAATTTTTTTTTTTTTCCACCCCCATTATGCCTGCTCCACTTTGGTTCCTTCTCAGACTGGGTAAAGAACTCCAACAATCAGTGCTGGTAAGTGGAGGGGGGTTTAAATGTACACATGTGTACTGCACATATACATATATATATACATATATATATATTTACATGCACAATTCGGTGGCGGTATTTCCTTGCAGGGGTATGGACTACGATGGTCATTGTGAATCGCTAAAATATTTCCAAGATTATTCTGCAGAGGAGAAAAAAGAATTTGTAAGATTACACCTGTATGGGGGGAGGAGGAGATTTAAGATAGTATATCCTCCCATTTTTGTGTCGTCTAAAAAATGATACCTGGGCACTTACAAATTAGTTGAAATTGTTCCTCACTGGACACCCCAGGAGATGAACTGCTGCGTCCTGTGGCCTAAGCTAAAAGATGAAGGAATGAAAGGAGCCCACAAGAAGGACCTCCTAAGGGGATCGGTTAATCCTATTAAGCACGAACCACTGTTGTTCCATATGTTGCTTTGCTTTCGCGATTGATTAGTGCGTTCATCATAACATATGAATGTCATTACACTCTTTCCTTTTCCTTTTCCTTTTTTTTTTTTTTTTTTTTTTTTCAGATAAGTTCAAAGAATGGGTTAATAATAAAACCGAAATATTTGTAAAGCGGGGGGAAGGACACACATGCAGAGGCAGGTCTAACGCGCGCAAGTTCGCCAAGGGTAACCTCATCCAAAGGGAAGAAGAGAACGAACGAGCTAAGCGGACAAGCCAACTAATTGTTTATGTGTATACCATTTCATTCATTTAAGATGGGATGGAAGTTACCCACTCCCCTTAACCTTTTAATGGACACACATTTGTAGCAACTTCAATTTGTTGTTTTTTGTTTTTTTTTGTTTTTCTTCACACCTGCGTGGGGAAAATGAACGCAGAATTTTCCCTTCTACCTTGCGTCATGGTGGAGGTGTTAAGCGGTCGATTACAAAAAAAGTTGTTAAGCCTTTATGCGACGCGTTTCCGGTTGCCCCGTAGGGAGAAAGTTCCTGCACTATATAGCAAAAACGCTCATGCGCAAATGTAGCTGCTCACAAATGGAGGCATCCCCTCCCGTTTGCGCAAGAATGGCCAAACAAAATTTTACACATTCAAAGTTGGGATCAGTTACCCAAGGGGGATGCAAAAGAATAGCTGTCGTAGGGGGGAAGGTAGGGAAAAACACAAAAAAATGATAAAAAAAATGATAAAAAAACTATCCTTGCGGACAAAAAATTGCATTTCGGCGGAACGTACACACGAGCCGGTTAACTAAAATTCAGCTTGAGGTTGATCTTGGGCTGAAACTTGAAGAAGGGTACCTTATCGCCCTGTTGCTGCACCTCGGGGGAGTCCCTATCATTGAGCAACCCAAAGACGAATGTCAGCATGCCCAAGTCGTAAATAAAGTAACTCTGCAAATTTCCGTATCCACTTTTTCTAACGAGTGAAGTCAGGGTTAAGTTAAAATTAAGCGACGGATTAAACCACTTGTTCCTCTTGGAGAGTCCTTCTTGTGCCATTTTTTTCTTCTGAAATAATTTCTTTAAAGGGCTCTGATTCAGTTGGAAATAATTATGTAGGGCCTGTTCAACCTTTTCACCAAACTCTTCTTCAAATTCTGTAATCATGGAGTTGCTAAAAATGTCATTTTCTTGATTAAAATATCCGGCTGGAATTAACTTATTAACTTCATCCTTAAATGTCTTAACTAGCGATTTTTTTAATTCTTCAATTTTGTCGTCTTTTCTCCCGAGTATATCCTTGTCCCTCTTACCAAGTTGTTCATTTAAAATGGCATCTTTCCCTTTTTTTATAATTTCTTTTTCAATCAGGACGATCTGCTTAACTATTTGTTTACGTATTAATGATAAAAATCGCTGCTGCAATTTTTCGAAAATAGTGTCTTTAAATTTGGTGCCCGTTTGTTCAAAAGTTAACATGTGAAAAAAGAAAAGCAAATTTTTTATCAAGTCGGAAGAAATCTTACCATAATTTTGAATAACCTTGCCCTGAGTTATTTCCTTTTCGTACTCGTTAATTATTTCATCAAAATATTTTAGCGTCTTGTTGTATGACTCTTCAATTACGTAAATATTGTACACACACTTCTCGTTGAAGGCGCAGAAATTTTCAAAATTTCTCATGTCTTTTATCAGATTTGTTAGTTTATTCACGAAGAAGGTGTACTTATTTATGTTGTTTTTTTGCAAAAGGGAAATGCCAACTTTGTTTTGCTTCATTAAGTGAATATTCTTCAAATTAGGATATCTTTCTTTTAACTCCTTGGTGAAATGTTCATACGATATATCTTTTTCCAAGTTTATTTTTTTTTTCCTCCAACTCGATTCTCCATTTATTAACACAAAATAGACATGTACATTTTTTCCCTTCTCATTCAGTTGCTTTAAAAATATTTCCACCTTCTTTGGTAAAGCAAAGGTAACTATTTTTTTCTGTTGTTCTTCTTGTGTCCTATCCTTTACATAATCGTTTTTCTTTTCCGTGGCCTTCTCCTGCTTCCCACTGTTGTGGACTTGGCTGTAGTGTATGTCCTCACTAGCCAATGGCACAATGACGCTATTGGTCGACTCAACAATGAAATTGATTAATTTTCCAAAATCATATATGGTGGTAACAGTATCCTCGTAAAATTCCTTGTTCTGTAACAAGTCCACATCCAACACCACGTTCAAGTTGTTATTTTGGTCCTTCCCAAACCACACGTCAATTTTCTGTTTAAATCCTAAGTTAATCAAATTGTTTCTTTCAGCCGATATGTTGAATAAATTTTCCAGAAATTTTCTTTTATGGTATCCTGAACTTCCATAACAGGAGAAAACATATTTATTTTTAATTGGCGCATTTTTATCTTGTATGCTATATTTCTTCAGTTCTCTTATTTTGTCCGTGTAGTCGTTACTGGACAGGAGGTTAATGTATTCATATTTCTTTGTGGACTTGGCCTGGAAATTCTGTGCGCAAAGGAGAACCAAGAACAAGATGACTACAAAGCCCCTTACCATTGCAGAGTTCGCGCGCCAGAGCGACGGCGTGTTCCTTTACAAACCGCTATACGGGCGCCTCCATATGGAGTGCAAATGGGCTACTTCTATATGTGTAGCGCCGACCAGGGGCGCCCTATTTTTGATAAACGATCGATGAGCTGCGGCTAAAGTGCTGCTAACTTGAGCTAACCGCCGATAATATTTTTCTTTTTCCACTCCGCAAAGCCTGGCAGTCAGAAATTGCCGCAAATTATTTCGACGTTAAAACCGCAGAGATGAACACCCCTTCTCTCCGCGATTCCCTTGGTAGCTACATCATACGGGTTGTTTTCTTTCGAATTTTGTGTGCTCCTTTTTTGCCGCAAAATTTTGCATTCCTTTTACTAATAATTTTGTGTGCTTTTTTTTTTTTTTTTTTTTTTTTTTTTTTTTTACCCTTATACCTCCTTCCGCCACATGCAAATAATTCATACGGAGCAGAGCGGCCAAACCGTCGTAGGGGGACTTTGTGAAGAAAAGCCTCTACATTTTTATGAGCCTGCAAGCAAGAATCGCCACGGATTTGCCAACCTATTTAAATGCACCCACTTATGCACCAACGTTTGTTAGCTTATGTGAACATGTGCACATCTGTAGATGTATGGCATCTCCCTCCCACGGAAGTACAAAAACAAAAGATACTGCACAGCATGCTTGGAGAGAATACCTCTCATCTGTTTCCGCTTCCAAATGGGGAAAAGGTGACAAGGAGTGGGGTTCACAAGTAGACATATACTTATTGCAAATTTGTACCGTTTTACATAAACATCAATTCGATAATTAGAACAAGTTTCCATGGTATAATGGAGTTTCAAGAATTTGTCACCATTTTGCGGTTTTCGCTTTTAAGCAATGCACACCTACGTGTTTTTTTTTTTTTTTAAGTGTAATATTTTACAACTCACCGAAAGTTGCAATCGTAGGAGGAACTTCTACTGACAGGCTCCTCAAACACGAGGCTTAGTGTAACACGTTAGTGAACACTGCAGGGAATAATGAGAAGTGTAGATTTTTCTCTACAAAGAACAACTCCCCTATATGTTATCAGCAAAGAAGACATAACTCTTTGCTACTCCCCTTGAAGCCCATTTTCCTAAATACTGAACATTTCTTTTACACCGACTTTATTTCATTGCATTTTATTTTTGGCGAAAATAGCAAAAATAGTTATCTCTCACTAACCGTTCGAGAAAAAATTTGGCATAGCCAATTTTCCCAGTGGAAAAAAAATTCAATTCCCCCCTTTATGCGAGAAAGAAAAAAAAAAAAAGAAAAAAAAAAAACGTTCTTTAAATTAATCCAAATTTCCCTTTCTAAAAGGAAAATGTGTATCGAACAGTGTGGCATTTGAAAGGCTCACCTGTATGCAAGCAAAAGGCATGTGTGTAAATTGCACCACTCCCTACTTTTGAGTAACCATTACATGTACCTCCAAGTGGGCAAGAATTCGCAACTATCCGTCCATCTAGTAATAATGCAAAATTGCATAAAATTGGAGCTCCCTATAAAGAAGAGAAATAAGAAAAAGAAGAAAAAAATAAAATGATTCATGAAGTGGTACATATTGTAAAAATAAAATGTAAACGTTGAAATAGCATCATTTTGTAAAAAAAAAAAAAAAAAAAAAAAAAAAAAAATCCGGCTAAAAATAAAAATGAACAGCTCACCGGAAATTTTTTCCAATTATGAAGGAATGTCACACGTATGAAATGCTATTCTGTTTTTCTTAAAAAATGTTTTCTCTTTTTTAACACATTTTGAATGGAAATTTTACGAAAAAGAGAAAGAGGATTCCATATTTTTTAAATGCAGAGGAGCTGGGGCGTATATACTATATTCGTGTACGCGCCATGCGTGCCAAAGGAATAATCAAACGAGCAAACCGACGAACGAACAAATAAATAAATGTACACATGCGAATACACACATGTGCATATTTCCTCGTTTACCTGTGCATGTGTTATCCATACATGTACACACCCCTCCACTTTTACGCGCTCACGGAAGTGGAAGAGCCCAGAAATAAACCCCGAAAATGCCGAAAGTTACCGTGAAAAAAATTCACGCAGTTGCCAAGTGGAAATGGATTGGGTCATCTGTAGACAGTGTGTGTGCAATTTGCAATAATGCCTTGGAAAATACTTGTACGAACTGCATAAGGCCAGGAAATAGCTGCCCCCCTGCGTTCGGAAAGTGCGGTCATCATTTCCACCTCCACTGCATGGAAAAGTGGATGCGGCAAAATAAATTTACATGTCCATGTTGTAGGGCAGACTGGTATTACGAAACGCAAGAATTAAATTGACGAATGGGGGAGGCGCAGGAAGAAGAGGAGGGCGAACGATCCATTTTCTTTGCTACTGCGATAGCAGCAGCGGCTGTTGACGGTTACATCACCGTTTTAATTGCATTCAAATGTGTAGGAATGCATTTTGGCACCCACATTTTACGCAAGTTTTACCATTTTAAATTTAATTCTTTTATAATATTTTTTAGTTTTTTATTTATTTATTTTTTTTTTTTTTTTTTTCTTTCCCTTCGAATCTTTTTGTGAACGAACTGCAGCGTACACCTGTTGACTTATTCCCCTTTTTACATATCTTTACCCCAGATGAGATAAAAAAGTATGAACATGTCAGCAACAAATTTGATCGCGTCCCGACCAATTCTTTTAAAGTTCATTTTAAAACTGTGTTGCAGCTTTCGCGTAATATTTGTTCATCCTTAATTTTGTCCTATTAAGACGAAAAGGAGCGTACACACTCCGAAGATCAAAATGGAAATTAGTATTTTCTTTTTAACACCAATTTTAACACTTTTTTTTCATTCGTCAATTTAGAAAAGGCACCCACACAAAGATCTCTCGATCAATCACCCTCATCGCACATGTACATCAATCAGAAATATGCTTCAATTTAGTCACTCCTATGGGGGGATAATTTGGACCTCAGCCGAACACTCATGCATACATTCCCGCTGTAGGTTCTATTATGAAGATGGATACAGGTAATCCGACTCATATGGTGGGAATATGCCGCGAAATGACAAAGAGATAGGAAAATAAATTTGGACATAAGGTTATTAAGCGGGTCTTTTTCTATTTTCTTTTTTTCAAAGTAGTACTATTTTTATCTCTTTGCGTGGTGAACATTTCACGCAGGCGTCGGAATGGTAAACAATGCCACATGGATATTCATTAATCGCTTAGCCGACACGGTTTCTTCCACATGTCGGCGGAGCAAATTTTTTCTCATCAAAAAGGAGGCGAATTATCTGCACTACATTGCTGTAGACACAAGTCAAAGGTGCTTATTTAACTTTTCATGCTTTGCATAAAGGGTAGCATAAAGGGTAGCATAAAGGGGCCCCCACAGCATATTCCTCTTTTTGTCATTTTATGTAACTATAGAACTATGGGGGGGTGGAATCCTTCCATTTGGGTGCGTAATTCCTCTTTGGAACGTATGAAGGTGAAAAAGACTCATCCAGGAGGATGAAAAACCTGTTACGCGTGTAAAATCATTCCTCCATCCAGGGGTAACGTGCGTCTTAACAGAATGCACATTCGATTTACTGGCGGTAAAATTTTGCTTATGCATATACACATGTACTCATAATCTCCTGTCTTTATCATTTTGCTATTTCCCCCTTTTGTACAATTAAGAGGTATGCTTTACATTTGTTACACCTATTCTACAACTACTTGTAAAAAAAAAATAAACGAATGGTGGTTTTGGATACGGGGTGAAATGTCTTTTCGCATTATCCTTTAAAATTTTGCACCCTTAGAAAATGACACATAACGGGAATGAACACAATGGACCAAGGAGCCAATGACCTAATATCTACATAATGCACATATGGATAGAAAACGCAGAGCAAAATTTGCGTAAAACAAGACCAACCTCTACGCGAAACATCGGATGATATAGACATGTATATATGCCCTTCATGGTTGCGGGACGATCGGCGCTCCCTAAATTCTCTCCCTATACCTAGGAGCTCCTTCACCGGTAAAGCAGAGACTGCTTTGGGCAATTCGGTTACCATCACATATGTTAAGGAATTCGTAAGACACAGGAACAATATAAAAGTGCAATTTCTTTAAATTAAATGTACATTAAATTTTGGCGCCAAAAAAATAACAGAAATAATAATATTTTTTGTAGAGGACATTTTTTCAAGTATACACACACACACACCAAAAAAAAAAAAAAAAAAAAAAAAAAAAATTTCTTTTGATCGATAATTATGCAATATGGTACGTTCAAAAATGTCTGTGTGCCTACAGTGCGTCCCTTCACGTTTGAATTTTTGTATGACATGAAAAAAAGTTGAGTGTGACAATTCCAGCCATTTTAGCATTAAATGGACGTAACTCACACAATTCGCAGTTAACACATTTTTGGTGTCAAGTGCCTTCACCTAGGACTGGTGAGGCGATGCAAAACAACGACGCCTTCGTATGTTATGTAGTAGAATGCTATTTTAAAAAAAAAAGGAAAAAAGGGCAATTATAACACCAAACTAGCAGTAAAGGCAGCAGAAAGTAGCAGTAATAGTAATACATATGTTTAGCTTCATGCCGTGAAAAGTGCCTGTCGAAGCATTTGAAACGAAGTAGCGAAGAACAAATGAGAGGGGGGAAATAAAAATATATACACAAAGGGGTAAACCAACCTATAAAAGCAAAAGAGTGAGCAAACAGGCAGGACGCACATATTCATGAATGTACCGAATATATATAAATATTGTACACTCATATACGCAAAAAAAAAAAAAAAAAAAAAAAAAAGAAAAAGAAAAAAACTTTTTTTTCTTTCCCAGTCGCTTCACCTTTTCCCCTCACATATTTACTACACCTAAGTTTTTTTTTCTTTTTTTTTTTTTTTTTTTTTTTTTTTTTTTTTTTTACTTTTTTGGATTTTCTTTTTTCAAAATGTTCTTTTATTTTTGCTTATAAAATTTTTATCGTGCCATCTGATTTCATTTAGTTTTGTTAATTAAGGTACATAAATCTCCCTTTGTTAAATAGAGGCTCACTTGTAAAAATGGAGAAATTTTTAAAAGAGCTAAGTGAGGAACCTCGTAAAGCTTTTACACAGAAAGTTTTGAAGTAAAAATATGAGCACAGTCATTTCTCTCTGTTGATGTGCCTGCTCATATTTATACGCGGTGTAGTTTTATATGCTGATACGTGCATGTACGAATGGGCATTCAAAGGAAGTGTACATTAATACCTAGAAGTGTACTGTACATATATGCGTATTCGTGTACTGTACATATATGCGTATTCGTGTACTGTACATATTTGCATATTTGTGTACTGTACATATTTGCATATTCGTGTACTGTACATATATGCGTATTCGTGTACTGTACATATTTGCATATTCGTGTACTGTACATATTTGCGTATGCGTGTACATAGAAGTTCATAACACATAGTGCATCTTCATGGTTATCGCAGCACGTATATGCGTTTCGATAATACAAAATTTTAAAAGCCTCCCCCTACTGCACAGCAGTTCGCATGAAGGAGTCACCTTGGGATACAGAAGTATGCGCGTCGCCCGTGTGTACGCATATATATAAACATATATATGCTTATGCGTATATTATATGTAACCTAAACGCGTGCAGCCTTTCCCCCCACATTAAAATACACGCATTCCTGCATATGCATACAAAATAACGAGTTAACCAGTTTGAACGATTGCATTTCCTGCAGTTCACATCCCCAAAATATAGCAACGATAGTGAGTTCACGATTCATTGAATTTAGGAATTCATAATTCGTAAATTATAAATCACTACATTTACCTTTTCCATTTTGCCTTTTTCTGTTTCTCCGAGTACTTCGTAATTCACGTCGCCATCAATTTGCCGTTTATCTTGCTTTTTCTTTTTGCTTTTCATTCGCGCTTCCCTTTTTTTTTTTTTTTTTTTTTTTTTTCTCCTTTGGCAAAATTCTGTGCGCACACAAGTTCACGATCCATTTTACTCCAATTATTATTATTTTTTTTTTTTTTAATTTTCATAAATAACATTTTTCTCTTTTTCTCCCTTTGCTTATTTTCTTTTATTTTATTTTTCATTGAGTTTTATTTTTTTTAATTTTTTTTTTTTTTTCCCAATTCGTTCATACACTTTCACATCATTACCATTTTTCTTTCAATTAAAACTAACACAATACCCTTGTGTACACGTAAGGGAAGAAACGCGGATGGCATGTGTACATATATATTAAATGTTCGTATGTATACGTGCTGTGCCATGTTTAGCTCACTTACACGTACTGTAGGGAATTCACTCATACGTGTAAAAACATCAGAACCGTGCGCATGACGTGAATGCCTTATCGCACAGTTCACGCAACGCAACTTCCGTATGCAGTTTTTATGTAAATGAGAAAGCTATGCGCGAAGGTTATATATATATATAGGTTGAATAGCTGCATCACGTTTTTCATAGATTTATGTGCATATGCACTTTGTCGTGCGAGAGTGTATACATCCATACGCATATACATATGCACATACATTGTAAGCGAACTTTAGGCGTATGGTTTGCCTACTTTATGCATACTTACATGTGACACATATTTTATGTGTTCATTCACTTCCTTCTATACATGTGTGGTAGTTCAAGGGAGCGACATACATGCGTACGTGCATAGGTACCCATGCGTAAGTATGCATACGTATATATGTACCCTTTTGTCATGTAAAATTTTTCGCTTCTCCGGAATGTGTTTATGCACTTGAGGTGTTTATTCTTGCAAACCCGATCCTGCCATCATCTTTTCTATAAGAAGTAGTAGCCATTGAACGGAGGTAACTATATCGTATGTACCATCATACATATATAATATAGATATATGCATATGCCTCGCCCCGTGTATGTATTTTTTTTTTTTTTCCTTTCGGCATACCTAACTCTTGCATGCGCGCAACTTTTTAGCGCCCATTTCCATTTCCACTTTACATGAGGTTGCGCATGTATACATATGCTTATTATATATATGTATACATCCCCATGCGAGGCAACACCCAAGGACAATTGTTCAAATTATCTAGGTATATGCATAAAATACGTGCTGCCCATGTTACTATGTGCGTAGTGCGTACAGGCTGGGTGAATACGCATATGTAATATGTTGATGGTTAGCACGCTGATCGGTTCTCCCCTTTCACCTGATACACGTTTTAAGTAATTTTTTTTTTTTTTTTTACAATTCCTCCAAAGCGCGGCGTACGTTTTTGCGTACATTCAATACATGCGAGATAATTATGACAAAAGTGCATGTAGATGAAACTTTTTTTTTTTTTTTTTTTTTAATCGTTATATATGTATATATTGTATGATATTTACAATTTATGCGTTTGTATGAGTACATATGCGAGTAACATTTTTGTTTATTTTCCTTCTTTCTATTTCGTGTTATTTATTATTTTTATTTTTTTTTTTTTCTTTACAATTGCATAAACTTTGCCAGCGTACGCACGTTCATACATACTACGTACGTTCGTTCTTTCGTACAATCATACAAAAATATAAGCGTATTTATCATACATAACATTACATCATAAAATGCAAAGTTTATGTAGTCAAAAATAAAATTCAGCTAAATGGGTGAAAAGAGTACATCACTCGCGAACGTATGACCAACCTTATCGTACGTGTACAACACGTGCGTCCGTTCATACCGCCATCGCATATATGTATGCAGTGAGGTTACTTGTACCCCATTACGTATACATACTGTGCTCCATAGGCGCATGTGCTCACATTTCGCCCCCTTTTCAATTCATGCTTTTTTTTTTTTTTTTTGGAAATTAAAAAAAAAAAAAAAAAAAAAAAAAAGGTTGAGCGTGCACGAACGCATTGCGCAAGCGTGTGAAATATGTACACGAGCGTATTTATATATGTATATGTGTGTACATGCGCATATATTCATGTGTATATGTATATTTCTTTTCTAAACTTTTAAGAAGCCGCATTTCTCGCATCCCCTTGATGCCTTACAATTCGTGTAGTGTGCGCAAGACCCGTCCATACTGACGTGTGTATGCGTACTCCTACGCATATTCGTGCAGATTTACTTGCGAACAGAGTGCCCAGAGTACCTTTGTACGCCAAGACTCTCTGCATATATAGCCATACATACATTTAGTGCATGCCCATTGGGCGTCCCCGTCTTCTGCACGAGGCGCACACTTGCCCGACCCCGCCCATGTTTCGTGCTTCACGAAACACTTCTCCCTTCATCTATATGTACCTTAAATGAATTATTATATTCACATACTGAACATAGAGCTTACGAGGTAGAGGACATATATATGTGCATGTGCGGCGCGCATGGTGTTCATTGAGAGTAGTACGCGCACGAGCAGAACGTATAAGGATCGAACGTGCATAGCGCGCGTGTAAGCAGCGTTACACATATGTGTTACGTAGTTAGGAACTGCTCGTGCGCATTCGTTTAAAGACAGAGATATAAGGTTGTTCCATTCACCGCACACGCATACGTGTAAGTATATACACATACAAACGCGCAAGCACATACACCTGGACGTGCACCTGCACGTGTGCTTACATATATATATATATATATATATGTCCCAAGGGACGTGCTTACACCCCGACAATTAAAATGAGAATAAGAAAAACATGGTGTACACTCTGTCGTGAAAACTTTGAAGATGGGGACGAATGCATCCAATGTAAGCAATGTAAGAAAAGGTTTCACAAGGAGTGCCTACAGGCAGAAGGCTTAATTGACAACGAAACTTTGAGGGATGTAAAAAATTACCTTTGTTACCAGTGCATGAATGAGGAAGATGATATACCTGAAAATGAAGATAGATGCAAAATATGTCGAGAAAAATCGTCCAACCTAGTTCTATTATTATGTGATGGATGTCCGAATAGCTATCATGTTACATGTTTAGGTCTTCAGGCAGAACCTGAATCAGAAAAATGGTTCTGCCCAGTATGTAAGCCGGAGGAACATAAAAATCTCGATGTGAGGAGGATGCGGAAAGGATTTGCCATTGATAATATGAATGGAGAGCATGTGAATTCATCCACATGTTATGTATGTCAGAGACCGGGCAAATTACTTGGCTGTGATTTTTGTCCAAATTCATTTCATCCAACATGTCTACCCGATCTAGATTTTGATAATATATCAGATCAATGGGAATGTCCATGTTGCAAGAATGAAGACCCCTTACTAAACCAGGGACACAAGAGGTGGACCAAAAATGAAATTCAAGAAATTATGAAAAAAAGGCAAAAAGAACTAAGCTTTTGGAGATCGAAAATCATAAAGTATCGAAATCGATTTCTTCTAGCACATAGAAAAGATTTACAACCTTTTGTAAACCCTCGTGTTTTTGCAAACCTTACCAAAACGTTTAAAAATGATTTTTACAATTCTAGGAGCAGTCATAATAGTAGCCACACCAGTGGAGGGAGAAAAGGAGGGAAACACAATGACTGGGATAAAAATTATCATCACGGGAATAATTCAAAAAGGGATGTAGATATGGATTCGAAAGAGTTCGATGAATATATTTCATCCCTAGAAGATGAAGCAAATGAAAATGCATGCAAATTTATCGAGTCTGTATTTTTAAGTGTTTACTATCCGAATGGAAGAAAAATCGAGCGACGACCTCTGGTAGATAATGTACAGTTAAAGCCTCATCAGGAAGATGGTGTGGAATGGTTATTGAAGTCGTTCCTCACAGGAGGAGCTATCCTAGCAGATGAAATGGGACTTGGAAAAACGATACAAACATTGTGTTTTCTGTCCTATTTAAAATGTAACAAAATCGATGGTCCTCATTTGATCGTCGTACCTTTATCCACTGTCGGTAATTGGCTCAGGGAGATTCATAGATTTACTCCACATCTTACATGTATCAAAATATGTGGTTCTAAAAATGAAAGAACTCATGCGAAGGAAGATCGATTAGCCGAGAAGGGGCTATACGATTTATATGTAACTACCTACGAAACGGTAAAAAATGAGGAGGAGTTCTTCGTAGAAACAATTCCCAAGTGGCAATGTATAGTTCTGGATGAAGCCCACAGGATAAAAAATCAAAGTGGAGCTATCCGTCATTCTATGGATAGAGTCGTGGGCAACATGAGGTTGTTGCTCACGGGGACTCCGTTACAGAACAATTCAGCGGAGCTCTTTACTCTCATCAATTTTATGTTTCCAGATATATTTAAAAATTCCGAAATTATCGAGCAGGCATTTATGAATGCATCGCAGAACAGCACTACCACGGGTAGTAGTCACAGTGGCAGTGGAAGCAACAATCAAAAAGGTAATAACAACACCAAGAATAAAAATAATAAGGATGATAGAAGTAGTCAAAATGGAAATGGAGCCGGAAGTGGGACCAAACTTAATGTCAACATAGGAAATATTGATCTGAAATCTGCTATTAAAGAGGAGGATTTAAAATCCATACGATGTCTTTTAGATAAAATTATGCTCAGAAGATTAAAAGAACAGGCTATCACATTGCCGAGGAAAATTTTCCATGATGTGTGGTTACCCTTGGGTACTCTCTCTGCTCATTGGTATAAGAGGCTCCTGGACATTCGATCCATGGTGGAGGAAAAAGTTAGTGTAAAGAAATTACTTGGGTTGGTCATAAAAATGAGAATTATATGTGGTCATCCCAAAGGAATAGTTAGTCGACCATCCCAAATGGAAAAACTTTTTGCTTTCTTTGAAGAAGAAAGTGAAGATATAAAAGAGCAAGTAAAAAATGATGCATTAAAGTTGAAGCACATATCTGGAGAGGAACACATCGAGTCTTCGTCCAAGCTTATCTTCATCGACAAGCTATTGTGCCAACTGCATTACGAAAATTGTAAATATGTTAAGAACTACTCGTCCAGTTTTGACAAGCACAAGAAGGAAGTAGCTGCTTATAGGTACCATAAAATTCAAGAACAAAATAACGCACAAAAAAAAAAGAGAGAACATTCCGGAAAATTTAAAAAGTTAGAAGCTCTGGAAAATAGCCCCATGTTTATGGAAATTTTCAATCAGGGTAAATTTGATTTGAAACCTACATCCGAAAACGAAGATATGCTTAAAAGCTTCATGCACACTGTGCCTATTGATAATGAATGCCCTTATAAAAAAAAAAGGTGCATCTATGATAAGGTCCAAGAAATTATCAAGAATAATGTAGCCAATGGGGGTGGGAAATCCATTGGAAGGAGGACCAAGATTTTGAAACATGGCAATCACTCTTATGATCTGTCCGATTCCAACTACCGTGGAAATTCTGGCCAACGGGGTACAAAGAGAAAAAGCGGCTATCATCAGAATAATCTGTCCAGTGACGACACCGATGAGGAGGAAGACGATGCCCCTGCTGCTGATGATGGTAGTGATGGTGGGGATGGGGACAAGGAAGGAAAGGAAAATCATAGCGAAGATGAGGAGGAGAACGATGACGAAGATGAGCAGAATAACGGAGACGATGAAAACAAGGATGAAGAAGATGTAGAGAACGAAGATGAGGGAAATGATGATGATAAGGACGACGAAGAGGACGAGGATAGTAAGAGTGCAAAGAATAGAGACAACCATAAGGGAAACACAAAAGAAAGCAGTAACACTCTGTTCGATAGCAACGAGGAGGTGGAAGATGAGGAGGACTCGGACGAGGATAAGGATGAAGCACAGGAGGAACACGAGGGCGATGAAGGTAAAGCGGATAGCGGCGCAATTCAGCCCGGTGCCGAAGTGAAGGAAGAAGTGAAGGAAGAAGTGAAGGACGAAGTGAAGGACGAACCGAAGGACGACACGAAGGACGACACGAATGATAAAGAGAAAAATATTGTCACCCTCGGGAAAAATTGCAAAATGATTAACATAAAGGAGTTCTTTAAAACGCAGAAGAATGATTCATCAAGCAGTTTGGATAAATCGAACGAGCAGTCGACGAAGGTGTCTGATAAGGGCGATTCTAAGAGGATCGACCAGGAAGAAGTAAAAAAGGAGGAACAGGATGACGAGGAGGCGAAAAGTACGGATGGACTGATCCCGAAGAAAGAGGAAGGGACAGTAAAAGAAGAGGTAGAGCAGCAGAACGCAGCGAATGGAGGAGAAGTGAACCCAAAGGATAAAAACCAAAAGAACTTATCTTCTAATGACGGAAAGGAGAACAATGGAGCAGAAGACAATTCCAATAAAGGAGAAATCAAAATGCACAAGGTGCTTATTTTTACCCAGTTCCAGTTGGTACTAGACGAGCTGGAAGAGTACTGTAAGTACAGATGTTGGAAGTATATGCGACTAGATGGGTCGACAAACAAACTGATAAGGGAGTTAGACATTAGGGAATTTAACCTGAATGATAGCATTTACTTTATTTACCTAATTAGCACTAGAGCAGGAGGATTGGGAATTAATTTGACAGCCGCTAACCACGTAATTATGTATGACGAGGATTGGAACCCTTTTATTGATCTGCAAGCAATTGATAGAGCCCACCGTATTGGCCAAAAGAGGGAAGTGAACGTGTGGAAGCTCATGACAGAATGGACTGTGGAAGAAAGAATGGCATTTAGAAGAGAACAGAAATTGAAGTTAGATAAGCTTGTTGTTCAAACACAAGACGATGAAGATATGCTTGACAATTTTGAAGAGAAACTGTCCTCAGATGAAATTAGGAAGTTAATGTTGCATGGGAAGGCAGCCATACAAAATATGCATGTAGAAAACACAAGCAATTACGCACTCGAATTTTTCATAGAGAGGGGAAGAAGAAAACTACCCATTATCAACGGAGTGGATTTGGAGAAAGAGGAAAAAACTACCATAGAGCAGGAAGTAAATAATAATAGAGGAGACGAAACAGGAGATGGAAATATATGTGTACAGAAAGGTAGGGGTGGTGGAAATGGAGAAGACAGTGAGGTTGACGACGATGATGACGATGATAATGATGATGAAAATGGAATTGACATAGATGAAGTTATGTTAGATGAGGCCGAAGAATCTGACATGAGACTTAACAATGTTAATAACATGAATGATCATAGTCTCCTTTATGGAGAAGGAGGGGATCAGGTATACCTCACTGGTGGGGCCACCAAAGCCAAGGGTGGTCTGTTAAAAGATGGCAATGGTGAAGGAAATGGTATTGGAGCAGGAGAAAACATCAATTCGCAATACAGTTCGAGCAATATAAATGGAACAAGTACTGGTGGCAATGCTACAGGAGGGACGGGAGCTTCCGACACGACCTTATGGAGATCTGTAAGGGAAAGAAAAAAACCACAGAATATGTATACACCAGAATACTGGGGTAGAAAACAAGAAGTGAAACAAATCAAGCATGAATACAGATGCTTCATTTGTAATAACACCAAAAATCACAAGGCAGTGGTGAAGGATCGAAACGGTAACGACATCGAAATTGACTACGGAGATATGATTAACTGTTTCCGATGCCCCAAAACATATCATAAGTTATGTGAAGGAATTAAAGATGAAAATGTGAAGAAAACATGGACATGCAGTTGGCATGAGTGTTGCTTATGTTTTAGAAAATCATCACAGTGTGGTAACTTACTAATCCATTGTGCCACCTGTCCAACAAGTTTCTGTTATAATTGCTTTCCTCCAGATTATGTGCGCTATTATGTTGGTGAGGAGTATTATCACAATTTACGGCAGAGGGGAGTAAACTTCACGCCGCAAAATTGGGTGTGCTTCTTGTGTTCGAAATGTAAAGCGGTGGAGGAGCAGAAGAAGAGAAGAAAGATGACCAAGGAGGAAAGAGAAAATGAGAAACAGTTACAGAAAGAATTGAGAAGCCAACTGCATGATAGCAAACAAGAAGAGTTAGAAGCGAAGAAAAGAAAGAGGGCGCAACAAATGGAAAGAGATAAATTCATCATAGAAAATAGAAAGAGAATAGATGCGCTGGATCAGAAATATGAATCTCAACTGAGAAGTTCATATGAAAATTTATTTCCTGTAAATTTTGTTAAAGAATTAATTAACCGAATTGAGCATGCAAAGGTGCTTAAACAAAAAGGTATTGAAGATGATAACAAGGAAATGAACAGAAAAAAGTCTACTACATTTTTACATACAAAATTGCCTCATAAGCTTCTTGTCCTATGTGAAAATTGTAAACTTCCTTGTCATGCAAATTATAAGTACCCAGGACAGTGTTGCTACCCATTGGAATTGGATAAATCCTACTTTTACGCCAACTCCTCTTTTAACCACTCGGCCCATAATAATAAGGATGCCCCCAACTCTGGGTGTAGCACTTCTGACAAAGGAATTGCTCTAAGTGGTAAAGATTCCTCCTCTCCTTTTTCTGTTCAATTTAAGGAGAAAGCCGAACAGAACCATGACGAAAAGGAGGCATCAAACAATGTTGCGATGAAGGAGGAGGAAAATGAAGAAGATGCGGAGAGGGGAACCCTATTTTTACCGCAAGGTTCATCCCCTGCCATGACAAATACTTCAAACAAGGAGGACAGTAAGAAAGGCTACGATCTTCATGACACAAATTCATTCAACTTTAAAGGAGCCAAGAGCATAGTGACAAGCGGAGATGAAGACACCACTGGTAAATATGAGAATCATGGAGATAGTGCCATGAAGGGAAATTCCAGTGATAACATGTTGAGCAGAAAAATGATAAAATTTGAAGCAGATCAGAAGCAGCAACAGGATTTTACACACAGTACCCGTTTTGAGGAAGGCGAAAGTAAGAACAATGAGGAGGAGGAAGAGAACGTCCAGGAGAAGAAGCTAAACAGCACGACAGGTATGATGGGAGAGGAACATTTTAACCAAGGGTCCAATGAAAATGTGAAGTTCATGATGAGCACCATCCTGTCGTCAGATAACAATGGCAGTGATGTGAAGGGAGAGAATAATCAGCAAAGTGGGGGTACACCAAACAATAATAACGATGCCAATTCGAAGGGGAAGGCAAGACGATTTTTACGAGCTGTATGTTCCAAGTGTGGTACGGTGCAGTTGGGAAAATTAGCGCACTTTAGAAAACACTGTGATAAATTAACGGAGGAAGAAAAACAAGAATATGAAGATAAACGAGAAAAATTAAAACAACTTATCGAATTGTTAAATAAGAGAAAAATAGAGGATGAGCATACAGAGGAGGAGTATAGAAATATGTCCATTTTTAAATTTAAAAGTTTATATAGTCACTTCCAAGATAAGGCAGATGAAATTCTGGAGGATTGCATTCGAGAGATGAAGTGGGATATGTTAATATCATCAAAGAAAAAGGTTCCCAGAAGGGAGAAAGAATCTAGACGGGGCAATAGCAGTAGTGGGATCGGGGGGTTTAACTCTTCAGGAAAAATGGATGATGACAAGAATGAGGATAACCCCAACATTGGAGGCAGCTCCATGTTAAAATCAAACCTCAAACATTTTCTATACAACCAACCATTAATTATCAACTCCGACGGCTCGGATACGAAGGATATTATAGAAATAAGAAGTGACATAACGGATGAAATGAGGGAAAGAATAAACGACGAATTATCATCCATCACCGGGAAGAGAAAAAAATGTGTAAGAAATACCATCAAAAAGATAAAGAAAAAGAAAATGAATGAGAATGATGACAATGAAGAAGAATCAACAAACATAAGTAACGCACAAAATGAAAATGCAAATAATATGAAAAAACTAAATTATCTAATGAATCCATTTCATGAAAAATTAATTAAAGATATTCGCAACGCCAATTTTATTAGAGACTCATTTAATGACGATTTTTTACTTAAAGCAAAAGAATTTCTGAGAGTTACAAAAAAAAAATTAATTAATAACACATTTGTAGAAGGTGGTAATGGAGGCGGAACAGGGGGAGTAGCCGACATAGACCTACTCAAATGTATTGATAAGAATAGGAAGATGAACCAAAGTGATTTAGAAAAATCAATAATTCAGAATTATCTAAATAAGATGAAGAGCTCACTAAAGAATAGCACCTTCTTGGAAAAGGCTATTCCGGGGGATAAAATGGTAGCTGATGTGGCTTATGCGAAATCCCGCATGAGCAGTAATAGCAATGCAAATCACGAAAATAAAATAAATTTTAACCCCGAGTTGTATAAAAATTTGTTTGAGAAGAATACCAAATATTGTATGTTCACGAATAAAGGTTCCAGTACTTCTAACAGCCCAAGTCCAAACATCAAAGAAATGACAACCTCCTCCCGTTCCCATTCGATGAAGACTATCGAGAAGGCAGATGAATTTAGTAGACATCGTCACCATAACAACAGTAGCAACTTTGCCTCCATTAACGATTTCAATGTTGACATTTTTAATATTGATAAGAATATGAAATGTGAAGATATAGAAAAGAAATTACTAAACCTCTGTGCCAACACAAATTTGATGAAAAAAAAAATGATGCAGGCTGATAGGCATGAACCCAATCCCGAGAGAAGCACCTCCGTTAACATGGACTCAAGAAATAATTTTCACTTTAAGAGAAGCGAACCAGCATACCAGCGAGTCACCCCCTCTGCTGTGGAAGGAAATGTGGATTATGACATAAAAAAAATTACCAGCTCTTCCGATGCCTGCGGCAATAACAAGGTCCAGGAGTATATTCTCTACCGCAGGAAAAAGCCGAGCAACAGTTCCAGTGCTAGTGGGGAGAAAAACAGCATGGGCAACGCGAAGAATGGTGCGGGTGGAAGCGCTACTGCTAAGGGTCTCAGTAATGTAAAGCGTCCCATCATGGTGAAAAGCGCCAGCAATTCCAAAAGCCCCGGAATGAGCAAAAGTGCTAGTAATATCAGAAGCCCAGGAAATTCCAAAAGTCCTAGCAATACTAGAAGTCCTAGTAATACTAGAAGTCCTGGAAATGGTAGAAGCCCTGTAAATGGTAGAAGCCCCGTAAATGGTAGAAGCCCCGTAAATGGTAGAAGCCCCAGCAACTCAAGAAACATGACGAATGTGAAGAACTCAAGTACCAGCACCACGAAAAACAGTGAAGGCAGAAGGAGCCAAAGTAACAACGCAGATAAGATACGGGGCGAGTCCATCATCAACAGAAACAACACAAATAGAACTGTCCCTCAAGGAAACATGAACAAAATGAATACCATCAATAGCGAAAACATTTTGCAACACCTAAAGTTAGATGATGTCAAAAATTTTATCATGAGTGCGGAGAGAAACAAGAATGATAAGCTCCCTCCCGAGGTGAACTGAACCAGCTCAAGGGGGGGAGTATTGCGACGCGGTCGTTATTTCTCGTATACTGTATATTTATCCATTTGTGTAAAGTTGTGCGTAGAGGGGCGAAATGAAGCAGAGCAAAGTGAAGGAAAAACCCATCATAAAGATCGTACAGAAAAATGACATACTGAAAATATTTCGTTAAGGGTGAAAAGACCCAACCAGCTCGAATGACGAGTATATTTTTACACCACGTTAAACTGGAATCATCCGATGGAGTTCATCCTTCAAGTGACTACTACCCCCCCCCTGATAAAGAAGTATAAATTGAATATAGAAGTAGACCATTGTTTCTTTTTTACGGTACCACCCCCCCTGTGGAATACGAGAAGAGGTTATTTAGGAGAAATAACTGTGGAAGATTTTTTTTTTTTTTTTTTTTTTTTTTTTTACTGACAAGGCAAACAATTGGTTAGTTAAGCATGAAAAATATGCATCCATTTTTTATCACCATGTGGATGTTTGGCACAACACAAGGAATAAATTAATGTGTGCAGCTTGTCTAGGGGAGTGATACAGATTAGCCAAATCTTACAGAACGAGAAGACATATTATTTCCCCTGAGGGTATTTCCGCTTATTTTTTATTTCCTCTATTTTTTTTATAGGAAAGAAAACTTGTACATTATTACTTAAATGTAAATATTGTGCGTGGGTGCGTACGCGTGCCACACCTGTATGAGGTACTTCCACCCATATGAAGGAGAACGTGATGTTGCTTTTAGCTAAGATATCCTTTCGAAAAACGTTCACGGGAGCATCTCGAGTATACACCCCCTGCACAGTTAGATTCCTGTTAAGCATGTGTTGCGTTTGTATGTAGTACTTGCACATTTATATACACCTGTATGCAACCGCATTTATGTGTATATTAGCGCGCTCCTCTGTTTATAGTTTTTAATCACTCCCCCCCCGTTTTTCGGAGAGAGGCGCGAACATTTGTGCATCCGTGCATGCGTATGTGTGTGTATGTAAACATGTACACACGCGTGTGCCCTTTTTTTAAGAAAATAAATGCCAATTTTTTTTAAATGATCTTTTTTTCTTTTTTTTTTTATTACATATACTCTTCTATTAACACCCCACTGCTGTCATTTTTTTTTTTTTTTTTCCCATTTTACCCATTTTTTTCGTTTTAAAATGCAAAATATAATGGTATATATATATTTTTTTTTTTTTTTAACAATTCATTATGTATATATTATATACCTATGCATATATGCATTCATGTGTTTATTTGATTTTTATGATACTTCATCAGTTATTCATTGTGTGTAAAATTAATGGGAAAAAAAAAAAAAAAAAAAAAAAAATACAATTCTGCACACACATGTGTGTGTAGAGAAGGCATATGTACGTGTTACGCTCTTCTAAGTGTACGCATATATAAACTTATATATGCTTATACGTGACGAATCGTTATGCGTATGCATTCTACCACGCTCCCATTTTTTTACAAGTAAATCCACCTAACAATTTTGAATATATACGCATATGTATATAGCTTTATCCCCTTACGAATTTTTTAATTTAAAAAAATTAAAATGTAAATTATATTTAGCTGATCAATTGGAAGGTGTTAAAGTAAGCGTACCTGCGAAGGAGTTACATGAACACGTGGGCAAAAGGCATTCATGTGTAATGTGTTTGCTTTTTTTTTTTTTTTTTTGCAGTGCCATCAAAGGTTGCTTTGAAGGGGGCAGGACACATGTACTGCCAAAAGACCTGCATGAAGCAACTTGGAAGCAACCCATTGCAACTGCCCTGGAGCAACCCGCTTCATATGCCCTGCTCCTCATTTGGCATGCGCTTACTGAGAGAACAGGCAAAATAAAATTCGGTAATACACAAACTGGGACCTGTAGAGGTACATCAACCTGAAGAGGGGGGGAAAAAAAAAAGGGGCAAGGAAAAATATGAACTTGGTAAAAAGGCCCACTTTTCTTCGTATACATATTCCTTTGAATGCTCTCACCGTAACAGTAAGACGGGATTAAACCGAAACGTCAGAAATCTACACGGAAATGTAAAAAAAAAAAAAAAAAAAAAAAAATTATTTAAGGAGAAATGCGATATGTTTGAATAGGCAAACATGTGAGGACAAGGGGAAACGAATTCCTCCAACATATGTTGAAAAAAAAAAAAAAATCTACTTCTTGTGTAAGAGAAAGGGTAGGGAAAACATGCCCAAGTATTTAACTATCAAATGGGTCGAATTTAGGGTAAACACTTTTATGCCCATCCGTTTGGACAACAATCTGAAAGTAGAGATATGGAGGTGGAAATTCCTTTTTTGTGTGTGCGTAAAAATATGCTCTAGCATAGTTGTACATAAATAGTGGCCAGTTGTTCATGCTTCTGCATGGATGGGTAATGTTACAAACTTGACATAAAATGAAACGCTCATGTGTGTTTCCATGTACAGGAGTGAGGATGATACCGAAAGGTACGTGTAGATGTATCTCAGTGTCAACATTACCGCGCACTTCCATGGATGCTAATATGGTTGGGGTGTCCAGACACTCCGTAGCCGTCAAATGTTAGAACCTAAAGGGGGGGGATAGAACACGAATAACCGCTCTTACATACACTCACATATGTATATCATGTAAATCTTTCATTCGGACTTTGGTGCTTCCCTCTTGTGTGGTGGCTAAAACTTACGTTTCTTATGTTACGCTGCGTGCAGTAGTCTGCTAGGATATCCACAAGGTGTTGCTCATTCCAGAAGGTCGAACTGTCCTTTATATCTGGGTCATTCATAACTTTGCAGTTGTTTTTGACCCCCCCTAGGTAGGACCAAACATGGTACAATTCCTTTTCTCGGATTTTTCCTTGGCCATAAAAATCCCCATTTGTTAGAGAGAGAAGAAAAATCTCTTCTTTTTTTTTCTTATCAAATAGTAATTTTATGGTTGGAAAAAAAAACATAATTTCATCATCTGGGTGTGCAATTATGAAGCCGATGTTTCCCTTTTCTTGCAACAAATTGAGAAGTTCCTTTTTTCTTTGACTTAGATAATAACAAATGAAGTAATACACACCACCCAACAAAAGGACGACGACCGTCCATGCGCATGCGCATGGGCACGGAAGGTGTTGCATAATCAGCAACAGCAGTAACCCCTTAGCGTATTTAAAAAGGTCCAATGCGGGGGCATATTGGCGTGCGAAAAAAGAAAACAGAAAAGGTGTGCACACGTGGCGTTATATTGAGAGGGGAGAAACACAATTTATAATGCTTGATGTCGGATGTGGGGGGTGAATCTATACATTTGCGCTTACGTCCACACGTCTAAATGTGCGTTGCGGTAATTTTGTTCTCCTGTGCGCGTTTCCTTATATTTCCAGCATGGAGGATGAAAAAATTTACGGAAAATTTTAAAGCTTCTTAGAGGAGCTACCAAAAGGATTGTTCCTCCTTATTTTATTTTATCTTTTATTTATTTATTTTATTATTTTTTTTTTTTTTCCTTTTTTTTTTTGTGCACTTCACCTTTGGGAAATCATCTGGAAGAATGTGCAGCGACCCCTTTTCCCTTCATGTTTTCACGGTAAAGTGGTAATATAATACACATTTGGGTGAACCAGAATGTGCAGTGCATGAGTCCTGTGGTATACGCTAGTGACAATTGCTTCTGTGCGTTTGTGCACTAAGTGAATTTACATATAAGTTTTTCAGGTGGGAAGGAAACAAAAGAAGTTTTAAAAAACGCGTTTGAGTTTGACAGGGGGGAGATCATGCGGAAACGTAAAAAAATGCGACTAACAGGCAAAGGGCAAGGATTACAAAAAAAGGGAAGCAGAAAAAAAAAAAAAAAGCAAAAAGGACCCTTGTCCCGAGAGCACTACAATCACCTGGACATGCCAGTCTTACTTGTAAATGTTAATCATGAAGAAAAACTTCGAGGATACTATTTTGTAAATCAAGTACTCCCCGGGAATCGTGCAAAAGTACATATGATCTCTATCATCAATTGGTTTATTTATAATCGTGTACAATTTATAATTCTCCAGTGTAAGCTTCTGTAGGAAGGAATTTTGTAATCCAGAGAGTTGAGAATTCATCTTACTTGAAAAAAATTTCATTAAACAAATAAAATTTTCCCTCGCCCAAGTGTTCATCTGTAACCTCTGTGTATCTTCATGGGATTCGTAACTTCTGGCATGCTCTGATGTGTCGTTTAGAAGTTCACTTAGCTTTTGCTTTAGAAGAGACATCTCAGCGTATTTAATTATGTTGGAGAAGGTAAACTTTTTGTTTACCCCATTTCGATGTGGGGGTGGTGATGTGGACAAAGATGAGGTTGATGAGAAGGCGTGGGGTACGTATCCCACTGGGAATGGTAATGACGCAGGTAGATATGACATTGGTATGTGGGTAGATGTTTGGGGGTCATTTCCATGGGGTGAAAAAGTTGGACTTGGGGTTCTGGGTGTGTCTTCATATGGTGAATTAGATGGACTTGGGGTTCTGGGTGTGTCTTCATATGGTGAATTAGATGGACTTGGGGTTCTGGGTGTGTCTTCATATGGTGAATTAGATGGACTTGGGGTTCTGGGTGTGTCTTCATATGGTGAATTAGATGGACTTGGGGTTCTGGGTGTGTCTTCATATGGTGAATTAGATGAACTTGGGGTTCTGGGTGTGTCTTCATATAGTGAAAAAGTTGGACTTGGGGCTCTGACTGTCTCTCCATCAGACGATTCATCTGGCTCTTCTTCCTTCTCATGTATTTCTTCATCATGTTTTGATAAACTCTCCTCGTGGTAAGAAAGCAAGGTCGAACGAACCATATCAACCATCTCTGTCATAGTCTTAAAGCATAAGTCCATGATGTATTTTTTCGGCACATTCTTCTTGATATTTTTCATTTTTACTATCTTTTCAATATTTTCAGATGAAAATTTTTCCGTAAATAATTCCAAAACCGTTTTGTTCTTGTTGTATATTCCCATATTCACTTGATTAAAAAACCAAGAAATTGTTGCAATTATATTTATGGAGCACATGTTTTTTATGTTTAAATTATTTCTTAAGAAGAACAACTCAGGGGTCTCCAAATCCTTTAAAAAAAAAAATCTCATTTCTTCATTGTATATTTTTTTAATCCTTCCTATAATGTCAAAAATGGCATAGGAAAAATCGTATATACTTTTAATCTGCACATTTGTATTAGATTCTCTATGCTTAAAATTGAAAATGGAGAAAACAAAACTTTCCATTCTTTTTTTATTTTTCTGGTTTCCCAAGTATTTCCTGCCAGACTTGTTTACCAAGGAGTAAGTTAAGCTGTTCATATTTTTTAAAGACTTCAAAAGCTCTTCACAACTGTTTATTGGCTTCGACATATTCGTTACTTTAATACGCATCTCATCCTGAAAATTATCACGATACGATGAAATGTAGTCCCAAAAAATACTCATTTCGTTTGGAAGCATGGATAACTTTTTATTTATCTGTCCTTCTAATTTCTTTCGCAAGATGTCACAGGTTGATGATAAGTTCTTTGAATCGTATGAGTCCATGTCTACTAAGCTTGAAGTTAACCTTGACAGGATATATGTCACCGGGAAGTTGACGACAAGGGACTGGTTTGCCTTTCCTGAGAGAGTTGAACACACATAAGGCGGAGCCATTTAATGCTATGACGTGCTAGCGTTAAATCATACGCAGTGGAACAATCAAAGAATATGAAGAAAACAATGTACCGGGGAGTACCACTCGCTCGGCAGATTAAACAAGTGATCGACTTGGTATTGCTCCTGTGGAGGAGCCCACATTTGTGCCTTCAGTTTTTTCTATTTACTTACCTGATTTCTCATACTTCAGGCCTAACAAGGGCACTTTAATTACTGCGCAAATAAGGGGGTGAGGGGGAAATAAAAAAAAAAGGGAAAAAAAAAAATGTCGTGGTAAAGACTTAAGTTATTTCCCCAACGGGTTATACATTCGCATTTATTTTCCCACCTGTTTCCTCTTCGCTATCATTCTTTATGGACATGTTAATCGAATTATCTAGGCATTCCTTTGTATTCTCGAAAAATTGATGGCAATCTCTGCATACATTCATATAGGCATTTTCCCTTTGGAATTCATCACCATGCACCATTAGATGTGTGGACATGACGTACGTTTGTATACACAACTCGTCAGAGAAATTTTCGACATTCATGTCCTGTGTTTTAAAGGGGGGCCACATCACATGAAAAGAGGGAATTTACGCTGTGTTGTCTATCCCCCAATTGGAAAAAGAAGAGGAGGGAAATAAATAAATAAATAAATAAATAAATGCATATATTTACCTGACTGTGTATGCTTCCAGCATCTTGTTCGTAATACGTTAGCACGTCTCTGTCTAATATACTATCCAAGTAATTGTTAATTAATTCTTTTGATTTTTTAGTTTTTTTCTTGAAGAATCTGTCATAGTGGCTACTGGTGGTTGCTCTAGGTTCTAAAGTTTTTCGTTTCGAAGAGGGAAAATGGGAAATGTAAGCAAGGTGGAAAACGCTCTTTACATTTTTCCCCCATTTTTAAACTTTCACTTGGAATAAAAAGTGCATAATTTTGTCTCTTTCTTTATTTTTCCTCCGATGCATTGGACTACCTTCTTCATGTACATCTGCGCTCGTATCTAAAATAAAGGCAAAAAGGAGAAAAATAAATTGTAGAATTTGTTGGCATATATTCAGCTAACAGTGAACATAAGGATTTTTTATTGAAGTCCTTACATGCTCCAGTGGATAAGGGTTGTTCTTCCGGCAAGACGACTGAAATGGTCGGAAAAAGGGACCAAGGGGTGATTAATTTGTTCTTTTGTATTTTTTTCTTTTTTTGTAAACGCCCAGGAGGCCTTATATTATTCGTTGGAAACTGTCAACAACTCATGCTCGATTACTGTGGATGGAACGTTCTGATGAAGTGTTCGGAGGGGGGGAAAGTTTATAAAAAAAAAAAAGGTAAAAAAAATTATTTTTGTGTGTATCATTTGTATCTATGTCTTTCTTTGGCTTTTTCCTTTGCTCACTTGTTCCTCTGTGAGTTTGTTTTCTTTTTCTGGGGTTACTTTCTTCTACGACAAATTTAACGGATTTTACAGGAGAAAGGGCACGAATATGGATAAAAGATAGGAATCAGATAGTCAACACATGGGAGGGTGCGATGAAGATGCGGTGGAAATGTGAATACATAAAAATTCTCATTAGCCATTTCCTTTTCCCCCTTAAATTAATTACACACTTGTGCTCGTCTAAGCCGTAACGCATAGGCGTCGACCTTTCAGCTTCCTTACCTCCACTGCTCGACGTAGAATAATTTTCTATAATTACATGTTTCGAGGGAAATGATAAAAACGTGTGAGTATGTGCTTTTTACAGAAAAGATAGGCAAAGTATCCTCGCGCTATGCTGATGCGCACTTATTTGTTCGTTTCATTTTTCGAACAGTTCGTTCTGTCCTACCCGAAGAAGCGAGGTTTCGTTCCGCAAAAATTGCTATACCGGGGGGGGAAAAAAAAAAAAAAAAAAAATTACATATCTGGAGAAGCTATTTATATAAATATGGGACGCTTAGTTTTGTCCACTTTTCCCTTTTTCTTCTTTTCATTTTGTTGCATTTCCACATGAAGTACATTTCCTTCTAGAGTTCTCGGAATTGGAGACTTTGGTTTAAAATGCGATGAGGAGGGGATAAAAATGGAATGAAAGAAAGAATAAAATTTGCGCCTCCAGGCGAAGTTTGCCGAATAGACAGATTAAATTGTTCGGTTAGTTCTTCTGCATTCGCAGTAAGAGGCCATCACGTCCTAAGTTTACATCGGCTGGTGCTGCTTAAGGGTTCAAAGGCTGAACAGGGGGAAAGGGGATACAAAAGTAAATAGGCGCATTGACGTGCAGGAGTGCTTATATGCATACACATCTGTGATTTGTAGGGGCATGGAGGCATATATACTTTCATATTTCCACTTATGTGCCTATGCATATACCCATGTATGGCCATCACCACCCATCCTCTTTTCCGAAATACACATATAAAAATGAAAACCGCAACTGTACCATTTGGCCAATTCTACATGGCCTCTCTTTAATCCCTTTGGAATTATTTATTTATTATTTTTTTTTTTTTATTAGATTAACCTCCGATGGTGTCAGATGATGACATGTAATCTGGAACAAGGTTAAAAAAAAAAAAAAAAAAAAGGGAGTCCAAATGAATAACCTCCAAAAAGGCAGTCACCATTCGTATCTATCCACGTTTAAAGTACAAACGGAAAATATGCATACGAGGACATATTTAAATGTTAATATACTAGCATGTGTATATTGTCTGGGGAAAGGCTTACCTCCAGGATAAAGGTAAAGCATCAGGGCGATCGCCAAGAGAAAGACGAACATCTCCATCGTCAGCATCATGATTAATAAGGAGAAAGGGCAAATGTAGAATGGAAGGGAACTAATTCGCTGGAAAAAAAAAACGCAGGAAATAACAATACTTTGGGGGGGGGCTGTTGGGAGGAAGTTGAGACGTGGCAAACTACTGTGGGAGGAAATGGTGGACGCCAAACTTGGAGTGATTAAAATGAAAAGTTTAATAAACGAGTTACACAAGAACAGACAAAATAGCGTAAACTATACAAGTTACACAAAGGAAAAAATAAAAAAAAAAAAGTTTCTTCCACTCTTTTATCTTGAAATTAAAAAGAGGTAATAATCCCCAATGCAGTAATAAAATGTACACAAAATCAGCAAGAGAGCGTAGCGGTAGGAAATAAAAAAAAAAAAAAAATCAGAATAAAGAGCCTTTCTAGCCAAACCGACATTACATAATGGGCTGAAAAATCCTTTTGATCTTTTTTTAATATCATCAAAATGACATAATTTTTTCTATCACGATGCAGAACAACCCTATAGGCCTAAAATGCATGTAGGCGTCTTTTTTTTTTTTTTTTTTTTTCTTGTCCTGCCATTTTTGACACAATTAGGAGATCATTTCTGTTCTTCCCACTTTTAAAACTGTTTCAAATTTTTACCATTTTTTTTTTTTTTTTTTTGTTTTGAACAAATTCATCACCAGCATGTACAAGGGGAGCACCTCTTATGTTAAGTGGTCTGTCGATCTGGATGTTTGTGTCAAGTTGCCATCTGGACAAGCTACCAAGATATACCCAGTTGGTATGACTCCATTATAGAATTCAGGCGAGTAAGCAAAAAGGCGCCTTATCAAATATGTAGTGTGCTAAAAGTTCATTCCTGTCCACAGGAAAAGCACTTTTCCCCCTTTTTCTTCACGTGATTTTGTGCAAAATTAGCACCTTCTAACTTAACGCGTAATGTTAATCTATTTGGGTGCAAATCTTCGCATGCATGAATTTTTCCCCTTTGATGGGGATACCTACTTCTTGCGCCTCCCACATGTGGTTCTGTTTTATTGTTCAAAATATATAATTACATAAATTCTATCGCGCAAGGCAATTTTCATGCCGAAGAGGGGCTTGTCCTGCATGGCACATGTGCAGTGTTAAAAAAATGGGACGCTTAGGATATACGACCATAAAGGCGCAAGAGAAATGTGCACTTCCCATAGGGACATGCTTATCTGAGGGGTTCATGTAACGATGGGGCCCCATCAAAATGTTAGGTGAAATCTTAAAAAAGAGGGAAAAATAAATCAATCATGTAATTGTTACTCTTCTGTTACTTCTTTACCCTGCTGGGTACACTTACGAAGTACTCATTTTAGGAAGTTAGAATTTTTTTTTATTTTTATAAATTGCACCTAGTCGAATTTCACAAAATGAAAGAGCTCTCCCTCCGATGTTCATTTTGCTCAACAATTTAAAATGGACTTTAAAAGGAGGTACATATCGTCAGTATAATTTAAAAGAAAAAAGTATATATTATTTTTTAAATGAGTGTGGTTACTCATTCCTGTGATTGTCGCCTTGCGCAAAAAAAAAGACGCGTAATCTCTGTTAATACTCGGAGGAAAAAAAAAAAAAAAAAAAGGCAAGGACGCGCATCGGTTGATAGAGGTGACATACAGCGATGCAGGTAACCATCACGCACCCCGTACTCCTTCGCATATCCAAGAACATAACGCTTTTCTCCCCTTTGTAAAAGAATGATCTCAAAATACAAATTCACATCTTGCATAAGACGTATGTCCTTCAAGTGAAAGACGCCCGAGTGATTAGACAAATCGGGTTCAATATTGCTGGAAAAAAAAAAAAAAAAAAAAAAATGTGCTTATATAACTCGCTGCATACATTCTTAGTTTCTTAATGGGGTATATTTTTCCCACACTCTCACATCCTTTCTTCTAACGGAGTTCGCTTTGCTAAAAGTATTGTCAACCCCCCTCGCGCAATCCTAAAACATTCTGTTGGGGCTAAAAATAAAAACAGGGTTTCCAACAAAGTTTCATTATCTCCCTCTATGAGGGAAGAAGTGCCCACACATTTTATAAGTACACCCTGAAGGGGAAAAAAAAAAAAAAAAAAAAAAAAAAAAATGAAGAAAGGGACAAAGAAAAACAGTGCTAAGAAAGAGGAAAAGAAGGTTCTCCTAAAAGAGGTAAAGATAATAAAACTGGCATTCAAATGTACCGAAAAAAAAAGAAATAACACATAATGTATAATTGCATCCAGAATGTTACACATGGCGTTAAATGGGTATGCGCATTTTGTGACACCCCTTCTCCACGTCCCTATTGTAGTTGAAAAAGTTAAAGGAAGATCTCACTGCAGAAAATAAAATTGCCGATGAGATTAAGGAAAAAATTAAGAATATAGATGCAACGGTTTTTTTGGGTTACCACGACATAAAGGTTTGCATCATGGCATTGTGCTGGAGGGGGTTCGTTAGATGAAAAAGGAAGAATAGAGAAGTATAACTTTGTGGCTCGCTTTAGACACAGATGTTTCGATTCCTATACATCTTAACTATTCGACGCATTACCCTCTTGCCATCAGGTCCTAAAATTGGAGGAAAAAAAAAAAGAAATCGAGCTGGAAGAAAACAAGTCCCAAAAAATCCTCTCCTCCAGAAAAGTCGAAAATGTCATAAACAAATTTGTGCTCAAATGTTATGAGGCATTTTTAGAGAATTTGGCCAAAAATGAAATGGAGCTTCACGGCTACACCCAAATTTCCGAGTAAGAGATTGCCGATAGAGGGACGGCTATGACAGGCAAAAAAGGAAGAAGTCTTACCAAGTCCATTTTACACTAATGACGTTGCTTCTAGGAGAGGACGAGTACATTCTTCTGTCCTCGCAAATGTATTGCCGCGCATAAAAAATAAGGGTCAAATATAGATCTACATGTTTGCGTCCCTCTTTTTCGCCCTCTCGCCCAATTTGCTGTATCCCCTTCAAAGGGAAGATAAAAAGAAGCAACAGGAAAACAGGGACTACGAAAAATTAACCACCGTGACGAGCATCCAGCATTTGAATAAACTAAATTCAATTGTCCTCTCACAAAATGAAATGATAGCGGAAATTAACAGGAGGTTTACTAGGAGCCTTAAGAAGGCCAAGGAAAATTGTTCCCGGAAGATTAATATAGTTAGTAGGCATGCCAAACGTGCTGAAGTGCGACGACGTTTTTTTGCATATAACTCCCCAACATAACAGATCACCCCCCTCTTCGAAATCTTGCGTCATAATTTTTTTTTTTTCCTGCCCTGCTCAGGAAAGGGAAAAATTAGACAAGAAAAGGCAAAAAGTAATTTTTAAATTGCAGTCCGAAAAAAACGAGGCCATCAAGTATTGCCAAAAAAAAAAAAAAAAAAAAAGTTGTTAACTAAAAAAGAGGTTGCCATTCTTCATATGTAAAGGGGCAGTGTGTGTGTGTGTGTAGGTACTTGTGCACGAGTGAGTAGCGCCTTGACGGAGGCACAACGAACCGAAGCGTACCAATGCAAAGCGTAAAAGGCTCTCCCCTTATGAGTGATAACCCAAAATTTCAACCCAGAAACATCCTCGCAGGGTACAGTGAAAAAATTCTCAATATGCAAAGCTACTTTAAACTAATTCTGGACGACCAACTATGGATTATTCAAAAGTTGGAGGTACTCTCCGTTATCACCAGCCTTATGTTTCCAAACTGATTTTTATCTGGCATGGCATATGGGTGTTGTTGAAGAATCCCCGTCTGTATTGCCTTCGGGACAAATGACTATGTTTTTACCTCCTTTCCTTCGGTGCCTCACCTGTTAACAGAATGAAAAGTTGAATAAGAGGAAAATCTTCCTCTCGAAAAAGAAACATTTGGAAGAATTAAAAAAGGATATAGTAATTCACACAAGTAATGCAAAGAAAGGAAACTTTTTTTTTTTTTTTTTTTTTTCCTAATGAGGTGGAACTTTTCATCGTTGTGAGGCGCTTCTCGCTTGTGTGCTGACATATAAAAGGCACCACCATGACGCTTCCCTCAGCAGACATACCAACCCATCTTTCTCAGAAAAATTAGAGCAGCTAGACAAAGATGTGGGCATCCTTGAGAAAAACATCGTCGACTATGAAAAATTGAAAACAGATTTAAAAAGAATCAAAGAAAAAAGGAAAAAACAACAAAAGATCCTAACGGAATTGAAGCTCGAATCAGACATTAAAAAAATGCTCTTGGCGAAGATTTCTAGGGAATACGAAGCTGCGTATGCGCGAAGTAGGATGAAGCTGTATGACCACCTGCAGAGGGTATTGTTAGAGGTAAGAAGAGGGGCTCCATGCTGACTTGCCTACGTGTATCTTTAAATATATGTATATTTATATGCATGTGTTTGTGCGCTCCCTCCTTTTTTCAACTTCCCTATCGAAAGAACTACTTCTTGGAGACGAAAATAAAGCTGAAGAGTGAAGCCCTGGAAATAAGCAACATCGAGGTTACTCACCATTTTTCGCTTAAAAAAGAAAAGGGCATATTAACATCGTGCTACGTTATTTTGCTTCGTTTAGCATCCTACAAAGCATCCCCCTCGCAGTGCATCCTCACTTATACATGTGGAAACCGCCCGTTATGTGTCTTCTTCCCTTGTTCAGCTTTCCAAGTGGAAGGAATCAGTGGACCCTAAACAGAACGAAATATTGAACAGAACACTGAGGAAGAAATTCTGCAAATTTGAAAAGCTGAGGAAGGAAGTCGATGATTTGATAGTAACTACTAAAGCGGAGCAAAAGGAATGCCGCAATTGGGAACATTCTTAATTTGCAAAGATGGCATTTGGGAGTTTCCAATTTGTAATTGCGGGTTTTCACTTGAGATGCGTACACACGGCGAATACGCCTATTGGTCAATTCTTCCTCACCAAATGTATTTTTTCTTACCCCTCCTCTCAGGACGCAAATGAAAGGAACAAAGAAAACTACGAAGCGATTATGCACCTTAACTATTTCTCAAATGAAGATCTCGACGTTTTGAAAAGAGAAAGCGTGTTTTAAGGAGGGTAATTGGGGAATAAAAACCCAAGATGATCTAATTATCATGCTTGCAAAGCTGCTAGCTTCTTATATAGGAGAGGTAGAAACAAAGCAACACAAGGCAAAACAAGTGAAAGCAAAATAAGGAAGGACTTTAACATCAGTTCATTTCGAACAATGAATCAAAACATTGCCTTCAGTGTTGTGAGATATATATGTGTCACTTTTTTTTTTTTTCCACCTACATTTTATAATTCCTCGTTTTTTCTCATTTTGTAGACTCATAATGTGGTTGCTTTTTTTTTTTTTTTTTTTTTTTTTTTAACAAAAATGATAATCCTATAACTGTACGTAGATAACAATTTGTGTGCATTTATTTTGGTCATTTAGGGGAAAAGGGGCATTTGCCATTGGGGGGTAACTCCTTCCACATTTTGGTCACTTCGATTATGTGCGTCACGCAAAATGTTGTAGGATGAATTAGCGCTTGTTTTTAGCATTCGGCGGCTGAGCGACGTCGGGGGGGAATTAAGGAACTGGGAATTTTTGGAAAATTGGAAAATGGCAAGGTAGCAATGTCGGCAATCCGCTGCTCAACGTGGTCCCATTTTCACCCGTCAAAAGCAAACACCCGTATGTACTAAAAATACGTGCGCATGAACGAATGGAGATACGCCTGAGTGGCAAAAGAGCTCGGCACAGAGGTAGAATTCGGCCCGTACCTCGCACCCAATCATACCAAAAGTGTGCGTTCACTATTTTGACGGAAATCCGCCCGTCTCTACCCTGCGCCACATTTGTTTCTGCTCACAGAAAGGGAAAAATAAGAGGAAAAAGTGGAACAGCGCTAGAAAATGGCCGAAAGAAAACAGGAAAAAAGCGCAAGCAGGGAATAAAAAAACAGTTCGTATAGAAGAAAAAGAGCAGAATGATTTAAAATGATTTTCCAAAAATGTCAAAAACGACAGAAGTTTCCGTAATTTTTATCGTCTTTACTCGTGCATTCCTTCACACTCGATTTTAGTAGAAATAAAAAAAAAAAAAAAAAAAAAATGGAAAATTTTTTGTGCCATTTTTTTTTCCCCCTCCGCTTTTATTTTCTTTCCCTTTTTTTTTTTTTTTTTTTTTTTCTTCCATTTCGTTCTCCTTTCTTCTTCCTTTTTTTTTTCCCCCCCCCCGATACGTTTTTTCTTCCTTCTTCTGTTTTTTTTCCCTTTGCCCCCCTTCCTTCCTCTATCACATTTACTTCAAAAAGGTAAACAGTTGGATCGGCACGATTGAAGGAAAAACTGAGGAAGTGTTCAGAAATGCGGTCGAAAAAACGTTGAGTTGCCATTGCATATGCATATATATACCACAGCACTGAGCATGTAGGGTTCGACACGCAGGGCTACAAATATTAATTGACAGAGAAACGCTCAAAGCAACAAGTAGCCACCGAAGAACATGCAATTAATTTCCGCAGACGCAACTGGAACAAGGGGAGCCACGCATTTCAGCATATTTTGCGCGTTCTGTTATGCGGACTGTTTCTATTTGAAGTTACTCCTTTTCAGCACATGTCCTTTATCGCCAGTCCATTTAACAGCACCTCGCTGTACTTGTACTTCCCTTTTTTTTGCTTCCTTTTTTTTTTTTTTTTTTTTTTTTTTTTGTGTCCTTTCGAAGGAGCAATGTGAAATTCGTGCTTTCATACATTTATGCACGCCATTTTACCGTCTATATTTTGATTTACCACCTTGCGCCTTTTAAAATGCGTAAATTTGGGGCATAATTGGGAGGTTTACAAGTTGTTTAGATTCTGTTCCTCTACCTTCTTTCTGTCCTTTCCATGTTTTCACCTTTTTTTATTGCTTGGCTGCCTTGATCACCTCGTTCCCAGACCATTTTTTCCTCCCCTTCCGTTTCATTATCTACCCCGCGAGTTATTCCCTGCACCCCCTTATGAACTTGGGTGGATCAGTCTTCCTCCTTTTCGCCACATCAACTGCTTCTACCCTTTCTCTGCTTCCCCTCCCCTATGTGTTACACCCGTGTGTTAAACACCTGCATCAAACACACATACACCACAAACGCGCTGTGCGTTGATATTTATTCTCCCACACCCTGGAACCCTCAACCAACAAGGCTCGCTCGCTTAACAATATGATAAAGATAAGTTAAAGAGGGAACACATAAATAAAATGATAGAAGGAAAATTGAACTCGCGCCCTCCGTCAGATGGCAGTAAAAAACCCAGCTCGAAGTACAAAGCAGGAAAGGGTCGTCAGAGCAGGAAGGAAAGCGAAGGGAAAAATCTGGAGCAAAAGGAGGACATGCAAAGTGCTATCGATTATAAGAATAACTTGAACACGGAATGCGTTGGCACGTTGAACTCCAAATTTATTGATGACAGAGATGGAGACAATAATCAAACGGATGCTTTTTCCTATAAAAAGGAAAGCATGATGAGGGCATCTCAGTCAACTCATTTCGGGATGCAGGATGATTTCATCTTAGAGGACATAGGTAATTATGTGAGGAACGTCGAGCTTTTTGCACGGATTATAGGTGCGTGTATATCGCATTATGCATACGCAGACAGGACTCGTCACAGTGTACAGCTCTGCGCGTAATTCCCCATACTGCTCGACACATATCAACATTTATATCCTCCTTCCACCCCTGACAGACGACTCCTTCGAGGAACGAGAAAATAGCATCAACATAGTGGAGGTGAAGAGTTCCAGCGCGAAAAGAAAAATGCTGAAAACTTTATACATCCGATTGATATACGCCTTGTTGTACACAATATTTGGCATACTCATCCAGTGTTACTTTATCATACTAAGTGACACGTACTACAAGACGGGAGACGAACCGTTGAAGGATAGAGTCCACGAACTGTACAAAGAAGTACCATCATTTATGAAAGCAGCATTTATAAATTCAAATATCATGTTTTTTCTGATAATTACTCTATTGAGATTTGGCCTATTTTCTCCCATTTTGATTTCGATTAGTATGTTTATAAGACTACTATTAATGCTCTCCTCCATCTACTGCGTAAGGTCAATCTTTATTTATGTCACGACAATCCCATGTCCAATACCTACCTGCCAGCCTGTCAGAAATAAAAATTTACTAGAAAATTTATATACTACTTATCTGATAATAACTGCGCAAGTGTATGAATGTACAGATTTGATAATTTCTGGGCATACTGCTTTTACCACGGTTTTAAAATTTTTTTGGATGTTTTATGAAAAGAAGATTTACATAAAGGCGGTGCTTTTCCTTTACTGCCTATTTATTTATGGCATGATTGTGATTTCCAGATTTCACTACACGGTGGACGTGCTCATGGGCTATGTCTTTGGCTCCACAGTTTTTCTCTTCTATCATTGCCTGTTGGAAATTGCCGCCAAGCGATACGCCAAACATGGGTCCTTCTCCATTAAGGTAAGGGAGAGCGCTGTACCATTCATGATGAGCGGTCCCTTGCTGAAGCGAGTTTTATGAATGCATTTGTCATAATTGTAGCCACACATGCATACCCAACGTGTGGATTTGGCATGAAAATGTTCTTTCCTGTAATGTGGACAGGCGTATTACAACCAACCACCGCGCAACATGTGATGTGTAACCTTTTATTACGTGGTGCGCGGAATGAGTAAAAATATGAGTCCACCCTTTTAGCCTGTACAAACACCCGAGAAAGACAAAAATTGTTTTGTATACAAATTGAGCATGTACCACATCAGGAGTGCCATGATTGTGCATATACATTTTCCTCATCGTTATGGGAATACTCACTCCTCCTCCTTTTTTTACTTTTTTTTTTTTTTTTTTTTTTTTTTCGATCCCCTTTTAGAATTCAAATTACGCAGCATCCTTTGTCGAGCGCTGCGCAGTGTTCACCTACTTCATTCAGATAATAGGGTTCATGGAAGGATTGGAGCACAGGCTGAACATGGCCGCTTCGTATGACAAGGAATGGGTAAGTAGTGCAATCTGCGCAACGGCTTGCTCTATGCAATCGTGAAAGTGTTTATATGCATATGTACATATTTATAATTTATGTGTGTAGTTTATCACATGTACGGATATTGCCCCCACCACCATCACCCCTTTACAGAACTGCTTCTGTCCGTGCAAGCCAGTGAATGCAAAAGGCCTCATAATAAAAAAGAGGACCATGAACAACGAAGAGTATTGCGATTTTAGCGACCACTTTTACCATTCCTATGCCGGCAGCGGGTCCTTTGATCTATCCACCCTTAAGAACATTGCAAACGGAATCAAGCGCCTGTGTGGTATCAAGAAGAAGAATTAACTCGTCTTTGCATATGCTCATATACATATGCGCATGTTTGTGTGTGCGTGCCCCCGCTTCTTCGCGCACCAATTTTTTTTTTTGTCAATTTGCGAAACAAGCATAAAGAGTAATTAAGTTTTTTTTTTTTTTTCTTATTATGCCTTTTCACCGTACATACCTACACCCCAGCCATAGCGGTACTCCATAGTCCCCATCTATTAGCACATTTGATACATTATTAAGTTAACATTTAGTATTTTTTATAATTTCGTTTTTTCATTCTGTGTCTAATGTTTGATCCATCGCACCACGGTGCGCATTTGTATGTATATGTGCCACTCCCATACGATGTGCGCAGATTGCATTCAAGTACCGCCTCCTATGACGGATTTGATGTTTTTATGAATTCTTTTAAATTTGGCTCCCTTTAATTTTTATTTTAAAACTCTACCCTATGCTGTGTGAAGCATGCGTATTTGAGGGGCAGTGCGCGCGCAAGTACGTATGCACATGAAGCCGAATTGTTAATTTTTTTTTTTTTTTCTTTCCCTTTGGATCTAATTTTTTTCGCCAACTTTATTATGAAGTATTGATCTGCGCATTCCTACACCTTCACGTCTTTTTTTTTGGCGTGTCTTCTTCGCAGCTCCTCCTATCATTTTTTGTTAAAATTGAAAACTTAAAAAATGGAAAAAATAAGCACGAAAAAGCACTGTGCGCGTAGTTACGCATTAATTTTTTTTTTTTTTTTTTTTTTTTTTTTCCTTTTTTCCTGATTCGCATGAGCTAGCGTTGCGAACATGTAACACACAAAAAAACATCAATTCAAAACGAGAATGAAATGGACAAGTGCACGTACCTACAAGTACGCATAAGTAAATATGCTCACGCGTGTGTACATGCACTTGTCCATTTCATTCTCGTTTTGAATTTGTACATGAACAACTCGAAAAGGCATTCCTGAAGCCCTGCGAGAGACTGACTTCCTTAGCATTGAAAAAATTTTGACTTGCTGTACAAAATTTCTGTTATTTATGTTGTACGGAAGACCACGCACATGTATATGCAGGTGATTTTCCCAACCTTTTGGAAATGAACTTTTACATTCTCTTCGTCCTTTTGTCCCTTCTCTCCGTTTACTTGTTTTTGTGTTCACCCATCACTCGCATCCCTGTGTAGCTGCATAAGAGCGTACGACTGTTGCGATGATAGCGCGCTTTCGCCATGTTCACTCGATATTGTCACGCTTATACAATTTTGTCACGATTACGCAACTGAGTAAGAAAAAAAAAGGAAAAAAAAAAAAAACTGCACGAAGAACGCGGAACATACCAAAATGACGATCGAATTTAAGGGGGAAAATTATGAACAGTCCAGGAAAGAGAATGAAGACAGGAATGGCTACACAACTGGCGATAACTACAAAATAAATGTAGACATAAAAATGAGTAACTTTGCCTCATCAAACGGAACAAATACAAGTAATGGTGACATGCACAATTTGACAAAGTGGAAACTATTCAAGGTATTATTCCTAAGGTTAGCAATCGCATTAATATTTTTAGTAATCTCCTTGATCATACAAGGATTTTTCATGATATATAGCGATTCATATTATAAGAGGTACACCACACCGTTGAGTGATCGAATTCACAATTTGTTTGAGAATCCACCTGAATGGATATCTTACAATTTGTCAAACAATTTAATAGCATTGTTGTCAATTACTTTCGTACAATTGATTTTGTTTAATAGTGTGTACTTGTCTATGGCCATTGTTTGTCGCTTCCTTTACATGCTGGGCTTTTTTTATTTATTAAGGGGCGTACTTATCTATGTCACTTCCCTTCCAGCCACATTGGAAACGTGTGTGCCTCTGGAAAGTGGAAACTTTGCATTTAATTTATTGCAAATAGTTAAAATAAATATGAACTTAGTTTATGTATGTTCTGATTTGATTATATCTGGTCATTCCTTTTCAACGACCATATTTTTATTGTTCGCCCTTTTTTACATGAACAATGTTGTACTAAAGACCCTGATAACTTTCTTATGTTGTTTCATTTATGCGTTCATAATTATTGGGTTTATCCATTACACTTCCGATGTGTTGCTCGGATTTACTTTTGGCATTTTTATTTTCACCTTTTACCATTTAATGCTAGACATGTCTGCTCAATATTACATTTTTAATAAATTATTTGAAATTAAAATTATTTCAAATAAAAAAAATGTGCAGGCCAAACCGTTTTTTTTAAGATGTTTTCTTACCAGAGTGTTTATAAGAATAATTCCATTACTTGAGGGATTAAATTACTCTATAGATTATGCGATAAGTAAAAATTCAGACTTATCCATATTTTGTATTTGTGAGAAGGAGTTCGCTATGAGTATGCCCGCAACAGCATGTTCTTCGCAGGAGTCCTCAGAAGAAAATAAAATTTGTGTCAATTATTCTGATCATTTATTTCATTCCTATGCTGGGGATGGCACGATTAATTTTTTGTTATTCAAGTTTTTAAAGACAATTAAAGTGAACTAATCATTGCAAGTGTACTTTTACGATACGAGGAAGATTTGCCACCCCCAAAGAAGGGGATACCTCTCCCTGTCCTTTTTTTTTTTTTTTTTTTTTTGTTTTTGTTTTGTTTTGTTTATTTTTTTTTGGCGAACTCTGGTAATTCCGTAAAATGTGTTATGCCCACTGTTTGCATATTGATAAGTTGATATACCCATTACATGCGCGCCACGCACGTGAGAGTATGCATTTGCCCTTGTCGCGCCGTATTAGTCACCTGAACCTACCTCCTTGGTGATCCCCCTATTATTTGTGCATTTATTTGTTCCTCTTCAGAAGAACGGGTACAAGCCAAATTTCGTCTTGTAAACTGAACGATAAAATTTTAAGAAACTTTACAACTTCAAAAGGGGCACACCGAAGAAGTTAACGTTTAAATTTTTTTTTTTCAAGCACGGGCGAGGTATGCCGCCCACGAGTACGATTTGGTTACGCCAGATGTTGGGAGCACCTTCTCAGCTCACCGCCTTGGCTCTACTGCTACTGTACTGCCCCACTGTTCCTCCCCCCTTCTTGCCGGAAGGGAGAACATTTTTTACCTGGGCGAACTTATCCTTTCAAAAGTTCACGCGAGTGCTGTGCACAGGGACATAACATTGAATGTCGCAGAAGCAGAGAAAGGGAAGGGAGGCTTTCCCTTAAGAATATTCGTTCCAAGACGTTAATGAAGGGAAAGCTCTTCTGAAGGGGGATGTACCAATTCCTTTATGTGTACAACTTACCGATGCCACTACATTAAGTGCACGGGACTATTGGCTAATCTACCTACGCGGGTTCGGAATAATCCTTTTAAGGTCTTCCTAGTCATTCCCACTTGCGGTAGAAGGATGAATGGGGGAACAGCCCTATGGATCAAGTAAAAATCCGAAGGAAAGCATAAATGTGACTACACACCTGTTGTTGGAAGTGTACATCGAAATGAAACAGACCCGTGGCATTGTTCCTCCCCCCCACCTGCTCCATACGCCTGTGTGCATCATCCGTCTTACTCTCCAGTTGTATGTATATATTGAAGTTTAGCTAGATTAGGGTACGCGCTTTTTCCTGCGTCCAAGAAGCATGACAGGACGACTTCATCAAGATGTTACATATTCAATTTAAAAATTCCAAATGCGGAGCAGCGCATTACACAGGGAAACATGTAACGGAGGGATTGACATAGAACCATTTTTTTTTTTTTCTTCTTCTTTCTTTTTTCGTACGGAGGGTGATATAAAATCCTAATGGAGAAGCTTGACGGCATCGCAGAGAAATCTGACAGTGGACCCAACAATGCTGAATCGGCGAACACCACCTTTTCGTTTGAGATGCTCGACATAATCATCACGGGCGGTAGCACTAATAGGTCAAAGTCGCAGGGGGAGCGGACGAAACATGTGGCAAAGAATACGACTGAGAAGAGGTCCTTCTGTCCATCCGGGGAGTGCGTAAGGAATTCAGGGGAAACAGAGCAAACAGGGCAAACAGAACGAACAAAACGAACAGAGCCAGAAATATATCGCCTTAAGCAGTGCACCAGCAGTGATGAAGATGCAGCTGAATTGAGGGAGGGGCTCCATAATTTGGGGGAAAAGGGGAAAGAAAGAAAAATGGTCTATAGTATGAATGCAGAAGAAGGAATAAAGGGAAGTCCGGAGTTCTCCCTTCTAGATAACTTGTTGCCTGTCGAGGGAATCCCTTGTTTGGCTTCATCTAAAGGGGACATGCCATTTATAGGCGATCAGATGAGATGCCTAAGTAGTGGCAGTAGTAGTAGGGAGAAACATTACCACACAGATGAGAAAGGAGACAAGCGTAATGATACGGGTAGACGGCGTGGAAGGCATGTGGACGAACAGGACGTGGATGAGGAAGTAGCGAGAATAGAGCAGGCAGATGAAGAAGTGATCCTCTCTAGAAGCATCCATTGCACCAACTGCAAATACTACTTAAAAGAATTAACGACCAGGAACTACATGAACTTCTCCCACATGGATCAATATATTAGGGAGGGAGAGGGGAACCTACTTTTATTGAAAAATAAAAAGATTGAAGAATTAGAAAGTAGGAACAAATTAATGAAGCGCAAAATAGGGGAGTTGGAAAAAGAGAACAATATGCTCAGGAGAAAACTCGGAATACTCGCCGGTAGCGTAGGAGATTTAAGGGACCACATTGACAGAGTAGTGGAGAAGAACAAAGTGCTGAGGAAGGTGAATAAGCGGCTGCGCGTGGATCACCAGAAGGGGAAATCGTCTAAGGAGGAAGTGGGAAGGGTGAATAAGGAAAGCACGAATAGAAGAAATTCATCTTCTTCATGCCATGGAGGACAGGAACCTCTGGAAGAAATTTTCGAGAACTCAATCGATAATGAATTATTTGAGGAACTTCATTAAGCACAGAGGAGCAAGGGGAAGTCTGTTCATTCGGAAAAATGGAAGGCGCATATGGATGTGAAACTACAATTTGTTTAAATTAGTTCTTCATATTGGGGCGCGCGAAATGCATATCCATGTGTTACAAAACCAGAGATTAATCCATCCCTTCCGAAATACCCGCAAGGATGATTTCTCCCACCTATGTGGTGCTTTATACCTTTCGTATACATCTTCAGAATAATGTAGTTTTAATTCCTTTCTCTTTTCGTTTAATTAATTTTTCTCTTTTTTTTTCACCTTTTATCCATTGTTCCTATATTAGTAACCAAGTGCGAATGAGCACACAGACCTAAACTTCCTTCTTTTTTTTGTTTTCTCCCTTTGAACCTCCTTTTTCTTTTCTTCTTTTTACTCTTCTTTTTTTTTCCTTTTTATTTTTTGTTGGAAAAAAAAGAAATTAATCTTCCCCTAAAACATCTAAATACCAGGCCATATATTGTTGTTCTTATAAACTGGAACCTTATACCCTAAAAAATGCGAAATCTTACACATATACACCGTAAAATATTATAAATCCCGCAACCTAAAAATGCGAAATCATAAACATCCACTTCCTCATCCATTGAGGTATTCACATATTTGTTTATTTTTTTATTCAATCGTTGTGTAAAGTTGCCCCCAATAGGTGTTATATCTTGTTCTTGTAAAAAAAATGTATGGGACATCCGCGCGCGAGCGTTCGCGCCCGCACCTCCGCACGAACACTATATTACGATTTCCGCGAAAAAAAAGTGTGGAAGAACGCTTTTCAAAGCACAAATAATTAGACCTTAGAGGAAGAAGATGAAAGAATAATAAAGATTATAAAAATTATTAGGACAAAAATTTTGTAACAAAAAAATTTTAATGAACACTTTAGATGTTCAGTAAAAGGAAGTTGCAAAGAAAAAATAAGAATAAAGTTAAGAATTTACCCAACAAATCAAAATAAAGTGGAAGAAAGAAAATTATTTTTTCTCTTTTATATTGATTACACATGAGCGTAAACATTTCCAAACAATATAAAAATTTTTTAAAAAAATGAGCAAATAAAAGTGTTCAAAGTAACTTTTTAAAGAAAAAGGAAAAAAAAAGGAAAAATATAACTTTTCTCCTATACTGTATGAACTGTGCGTGGTAATTTTCCCCATCCTCCTCCAGACGGGAACATTACATTCCACAATGTGTTACATTAAATATATATATGTATATGTTCATTTAATATGTTTACATCACATTCCGCAATATGTGCTTACACATTGCAATGTTACATGCCGCTTCGGTATTATATTCTTCCATAACGAATATTTCTGTGATTTTGCCTTTTTCCATGTCGTTGTTGTGGTATTGTTGTTGTCGTTGTCAGTTAGGTGGTTTGTTGTGATTGTTGTGATTGTTGTGTTGTGGTTGTGTTGTAGTTGTGTTGTGGTTGTGTTGTGGTTGTGTTGTTGTTGTGTTGGTTGTGTTGGTTGTATGTTGGTTGTGTTGTGGTTGTGTTGTTGTTGTGTTGTTGTTGTGTTGTGGTTGTGTTGTGGTTGTGTTGGTTGTATGTTGGTTGTGTTGTGGTTGTGTTGTGGTTGTGTTGTGTTAGTATGTTGGTTGTGTTGTGGTTGTGTTGTGGTTGTGTTGTGGTTGTGTTGTGGTTGTGTTGTTGTTGTGTTGTGGTTGTGTTAGTATGTTGTGTTGTGGTTGTGTTGTGGTTGTGTTGTTGTTGTGTTGTTGTTGTGTTGTTGTTGTGTTGTGGTTGTGTTAGTATGTTGTGTTGTTGTTGTGTTGTTGTTGTGTTGTTGTTGTGTTGTGGTTGTGTTAGTATGTTGTGTTGTGGTTGTGTTGTAGTTGTGTTGTTGTTGTGTTGTGGTTGTGTTGTGGTTGTGTTGTGTTAGTATGTTGGTTGTGTTGTGGTTGTGTTGTGTTAGTATGTTGGTTGTGTTGTGGTTGTGTTGTGGTTGTGTTGTGGTTGTGTTGTGGTTGTGTTGTTTGTGTTGGTTGTGTTAGTATGTTGGTTATGTTAGTAGGTTGGTTATGTTAGTATGTTGGTTGTGTTGTGTTAGTATGTTGGTTTTGTGTTAGTATGTGTTGGTTGTGTTAGTATGTGTTGGTTATGTTGGTTGTGTTAGTATGTGTTGGTTGTGTTGTGGTTGTGTCCTTGATCCACTCCTGTGGGTACACTATCTATTATTGGTAACCCTGGGCTAGCATCATCTCTCTACCTGGTCCCATCATAAATTGTTCATAGTCTATGTTGTACACAATGGGCTCTTGCTCTCTCCTTCTGCGCAAGGCTTTCTTACGTCGACACTAATAGAATGAAAAGGAGGAGAGGTATGAACACATGAATATAAATATATATATATATAATGTGCTTAATGCTATATTATTCAAAAGTGTAATATACATAGAATGTTCTGCAGTTTTTTTTATTTATTTATTATTTTTTTTTTTTCGGTGTATGAATTAAGAGTATGTATACATATACATACATATATACGTATATACATATATACATATATACGTATATATATATATACATATATACGTATATACATATATACATATACACATATGTGTATATATATATATATATATATATATATATATATATATATTTACGTTTACCTCATAGCACATGTAAAAGAGTAGGCTGCATAGAACGATAAATAAACCAACGGCAAATACAATGGGTGCTGCGATGTCTTCCTTAGAACATTTTTTTTTCCCGGAGGCACCATTGTCATGGGCATTATTACCTCCGTCAAAAAAATTTCTAATAAAATTGCATATATCAAACCACAAATCTTTATATGCATTCCAAACAGTGACCGGCATGGTCTTCACTTGTTCTAGAAACGTATCCATGGCATTACTTCACTCCACTTGCCGCTATAATAGGGTACTGCAGTATGGAATTTGGCAATATTAATAATTGAATAAAATGCACTTTGGCCCTATAATACAAGGATCCTACGTCTTCCTTGAATACTTCATATGGAAAATCCTTCCGGTGAAAATATTTAGAATTGTGCTCAATGAATTAGGTTGTAGTCTACATTTCCCTACTAGTACTATTATATACATTTAACATTCTTTACCATATGAGAGAAATTTTATATGGGTAATTTCCGTATTTACCCAAATGGTCTAACAAGGGGCTTCACTACTCCATAATTATTATAGGGGCAATATTTACATGTAATGCAAATAATCCGGTAATTTTTTTTTTTTTTTTTTTTCCCCCCTCTAAGTATATTTCCTTCCTCTGTAGGTATGAATTCATATATTTCCCATGTATTATACTTTTATCTTTAGTACTAACAGTATTACATTAGCATATAGGCTCATTGTCATTAATCTTCCACTTAACATTATAATCTCCCATCGGATAATAAATATTGCTCAAAAATAAGGGTCGGGGGTGGAAGAATTTATTGCACTAGTATACAAATTGAATAACTATTTATTAAGCCCCACCATCACCACCACTCTACTACTACAAAGGAAAAAAAAAAAAAAAAAGAACAAAAAGAACAGAGAAAAAACAAAGAAACAAGAAAAAAAGAATTCCTCGCAATGTTCTCATTCGCACTTGAAGTCTATACTTGCACAAGAGGGGGTTATGACAGTGTTGACCAATCTTTACATTTTTTCTTTCTTACTTTTCCTGCTGCATACAGAATGTCGGGGGGGAAAAGAAAAGAATTTTATTTCCCGAATCTATTATTTCCTTATGGGAAGGAAGTTTCCCCCCGGAGGAGCTTTTGTATAAGGGAATTTCTTCTAAAACCTTAGTCTCCCCTGAAAAAAAAATTTCCCATAAGCTATTTGCTTTTTAAGGGAAGTTTTCTTCTTTAAAATTCTTTTTTCTTTTAATCTATATTTTCTGCGGACAGTTCATTCCGAATCACATAAAATTCTTTCTATAAATTTTTTTGAGGGAACTCTATAGTAGAAACTTTTTTTCCCCTAATTTTCCTATATTTTAGGGGAGCACTAGGAAATTTTCTTTTAAGAAATTTTCATTTAAGCAATTTCTTTGGGAAGAATTTTTCTAAACACTCGGAAATTTTAAATTTTTTTGGGGGAAATTTCTTTCTTAAGAGGAAGTTTTTTTTTTTTTTTTCTAATCTATCTTTTTGTGCAGAATTATTTTCAGTGACTCCCTTTTTTTTGGAAGACATTCTTTTTTTTTGGGAGGAATACATTTTCTGGGAGGAATAACTTTATTAGAAAAAAGAACAATTTCTTGGAAGGTCCTTTTTTTTTGACAAAAAAAACATCTACGGAAAGCTATATTTTAATTAATATTTTTTTTTTTTTTTTGAAAGAATTTCATTTTTTCGGAGGAATACATATTTTTTTAAACACAAAAAAAAAAAGATTTCTTGGAAGGTCTTTTAATTCCAAGTTCCTTTTTTTGGGGGTTGACGCGCTATATTCGCTTTCTACGTTTTTTTTTAAGAGTGGTTAATTCCTTTTTCTTAAGGGGTTTCACCCTTTTTCCTTATTTTCACAACCAAAGTATTGGAGAAAAGTAGGGGTGGAAGAGTGTAGGGGGGGGGCAGAAGTAAAGAAAATACAGGAGTGCATTGAATGTTTAAAATTCTATAATATAGCTCTTCTTTCCACTCGCAACGTGTTAATTCTTCATGAGCGAACATTTCAAAATAAAAAGAAGTTTATCATCGGGGCCCATCCTCTGGAGTAGGGGGGGGGTGGGGACGAAATATATACATATGTACCTCCGAATGAGGAACGTAACAACATCATCATACAGACCGTTTCCATAGCGCACTTTCCCCCCCCGGAGCTTATATATATATTCTTCCTGCCGAATATATCTATTAATTACTTTAGGAATTTTTTCCCTGAGAATTATTTTTCTCCTACGGTGACAATAGTAAAAAGAGTAAGTATATTACGACAACAGTATTGTGCGCTCTCTCTTCCTTTTTTTCACCCTGTATGCTTATTCTATATTTTTTTCCCCTAATTTAATGTTTGTTAGATTTATCTCGTATATTAATAATAAACATATTCCTTTTTCTTTTTCTTCCCTTTACCATACATGCGTACTTATTCCCTCCTCTTACAATAATATACATTCTAAAAAATTAAAAAAAAAAAATAGAATGTTGGTAAACGTGGTATTTGGAAGTATGTTCGGACATGGGCATGTTCTGTACATGATATAATATGTTCTTTAAACGATGTAATGTTCTGTATAGGGTAATGTTATATAAATAATAATGTTCTATACATGGTAGCGTGTTTCTATATATAACATTATGAATGAAGGAAGAAGAGTACAAATAGAAGATGCCCTAAAAAATTTCATGTATACAATTAATTTTTTGAAAATATTTAATATGAACTGCATAGAATGCATAAAGCGCATGCACTGTAAGAAGTATATATTATTGGAATATACATGCACTATTTAGGAATACGCAATACGGTGAGCATTCCTTCGGGACCTATGGAAACAACGTGTAAGTAAAAATTCTGTACCGTTGTAAAAATATTGACCAATTCTAAATGATCTTCAAGAATGAGGCCGCAACAATCAAACTCTGGAACACTTTTTCCTACCATGTTATTTCTCTGTATTCTTATACTATGTGCTACGCATTATTTGGATAAGGTAATAAGGAAATTCCATTCACAACCACCCCCCTTAACGTATTCTACTAATATTATTGGCACCCTCTGCGCCAAACCTCCCCCATCCCCCCACTCATTCCTTCCTTTCAGAATGACCTTGGAAAAGTATCCAATAAGAAGAGCGGTCACAATGTGTTTAACGTCATAACTAGCAGAGTACTCAGAGGATATGATGAGACGGAAATAGAATCACGAGAACAGAACAGCAGCAACAACAATCCCTTCCTACCAGGGAAAAAGGGACTAATGGACGCTCCATTTAATGAACGAAACAACAACCGCAACAAGGACAACTTCCCATCACCAAAAAAGAAAATAAACGGTCCATTTTATCAACACAATGAGAAAAAATTATTCCATCGATTAAATGCGTCCACACATGGCAGAAATGGAAGATTCGAGCTGTATGATCGTGGTGATCACCACCCTTGTGTTGCAGATGGTTATGATGTGAGGGATCCATCATATGGCAGCACGGGGAAGAATCGCTTCAGTGCAGTAAAAAGGCGCGACCGTTCTAATTATTTATTTACTAGTAACAGTTCTATGGATAGCACTTCTATGGGCAGTTGCAGTTCTTTATTTACTGGCAATAGCACTTTTACGGACAGTTCCATGGATAGTTTAACTGACCGCTCCATGGACAGCTTAACTGACCGTTCCATGTATAGCATAACTGACAATTCCACGGACTCCTTAACTGACAGTTCCATGGAAAGTCTATTTGACCATTCCATGGAAAGTCTCTTTCCCAAAAGGAGAGATGTTCATGGTGATTATCCAACACCTTTTGTAAGAATAAGGCACGGTGGCAGTCGCAGGGGGCAAATACCTGCCTTCAGTGGAAGGACACGTCCCTTCCGAAATAGGAAGGTACATAGGTACCTTCCTGCCATTTTCAAAGTACCTATACTCCAATTTATTAATACTTTTGCATGTTGTTTATTACTCTCCATTCCCATATTATTATTATTAGTATTTTAGTTGGCACTATAAATAGTAGACTCATTCGAATAATTAATTATTTGTAATACCGAACGTGGTATATGTAATACGAAACATGGTATATGTAATACGAAACATGGTATATGTAGTACGAAATATGGTATATGTAGTATGAAACATGGTATATGTAGTATGAAACATGGTAGATGTAATGATGTAGTATTATGGTGTGCACAGACCACCTTGCGCACAGATGTAGGAGGGGGGGATGGGTAAGTTTGGTAGAAATATGATAAGGTGGAAAGAAGTTTTCCGATAAAAGTCGAAACAGGAGTAAATTGAGAGAAGGGAAAAAAGTGAATAGTCAATTCTGAGCAATTCGCCCTTTTTCCTTTTTTTTCCACGGAATTACATGAGGGGGGTATGGATGAATGAGTAGGTGTATTAACATATATATAATGTATAATATAGATTCTATGTTAGGGAAGGAAGGAATGATTTCGTCAAAGTAATAGGGGCCTTCTATATATTTCACCTGAAAGTTATTCATAATTGGTGCTGGAGTTCTTTATTCATAATGTGTGGTACACCGTAATGGGGGGTCATAGTGGAAAATCGTAAGGAAAGGTCACAGTAGTGCAGGGTCATAATAGTGAGGGGATCGTAGTAAAATATGGAGGCGAAATGTGGAGGAATGATGCAGAAACAGTGAGTTCATAGCTATTAGGTGCATACAGCATATGTGATTGATGGTGAATATTTTTCAAATGAGCAATCCATTCCTCAATTCATCGTGCACACGCTCCTAATGTTCCTTATTTTACTAATTCAGTATATGGAACTATGATTTGTTCTAATATATTTATAATAATGCAGGTGTACATAAATATGTATTATGGTTCTAATATATGTATACATAATGTTCCAAATATATATTCACAGTTTTCCCTAATGCATATACATACATAGTACTGCAAAATATATATACCTATAATACTGTTCGTGTACATACATACATATATACATATATATATATATATATATACAGTTATACATATATACATATACATGTATGTATATATATGCATATGTACGAGGAATATGTTTTTATCAACTTTCTTACCACAAGCTACCCCCCTCGTCTGAAGGAAAAAATGGAAGCACAGAATAAATGAAGAAGTATCATGTGCTCAAAATTTCCCTAATATAGGAAGGGGGGGGGAAGAAAGCGGGGATTATCATGTATGATGTAGTAATGTACAGTAACTAATAGGGAGGATATGCTTCCTCCCATATATAATCTCCATAGTATATATAAACGGACATGAAGAATTCTTCTGTTTGTTGATGAAATATATTTTAATGTAGTGTACGTTTGAACTCCTATGTTAGGGGGGAAGGAAATATTGTACCTAATGTTTTACATACTAGCTGGGGAAGCACGATGTAGTTATTTCAATAGTCGAACATTGTTATGAATGGAATCACCCTATGGAGGAGGGAAGAAGGTGAGGGGAAGGCGATATATATATGGGGAGCATGTAAAAAGTGCTCCCTCCCTGTGCGCCTTTCCAATGTTATTTTTCTATTTCCCTTAACTACTACTAGTTCTCCTGTAATTATATGAATATATAACCATTTGCTATATATGCATATATATATAGATATATACATATATATAGGAAGTATATATATATAACATATGTATAACGCCCCCACCACAGAAAAAAAAAAAATAATATTTATATGTATATATACCTATACATAGTTATCTATATACCATATATATATATATGTAATGCCATTACCTAAGGTCGAATTAGAGGTGAAGTGAAATGAAAGGAAAGGAAAGAAAAAAAATTCCCCATTTTCCTTCTTTCCTTTCCTTCTTTCTCTTTTCTTTCCTTCTATAAGATTTTTACCCTTTTCTTTTTTACATCCTTTTCCCTTTCTTTCCTTTTCTTCTTTCTCCTCTTTTTTAACATAGAAGATATATAATAATATAATAAAAATATATATATATACTACCACCACAGTAATAAATAAGAAAAAAGAAAGAGGGTTTTCCGAGGGGGAAGAAAAAAAGAAGGTTTCTTAAAGGATGGAAAGTAAGAAGGAGGAAGGTTCTTCCTAGGTTATTATAACAACAATATGGCCTGGTACTTATCTGCTTAAATGAAGGAAGGAAGGTTTTGTTTAAGGAAGGGAAGAAAAAGAAGGTTTTCTAAGGGAGGGGAAAGGAAAAGAAGGTTCCTTAAAGGAGCTAAGAGAAAGAAGATTTCTTAAGGGAGTAAAAAGAAAGAAGATTTTGAAAGAGGGAAAAGAAAGATTTTAAGGGAATGTAGAATAATTAGGTTAAAAGTGGAAAAAGAAGAGGCTTTAAGGTAAAATTAAAAAGAAAAATAAAGTAAAAGGAAGAAAAAAGAAGAAGTAGAAGAAGGAAAAATGGCAAGCGACACGAATATATTACCCTCACAAAAAATATATGAGGAAATAAATAAAAGGAACAGTTGTTTCGCGGTTCCTGGTGGAAGTGGAAAATGCTGTATGAACGGAAATGGATATTATTTGGATGATACGCTGAAAATATACGGATATATTGATGACAAATTAGCCAAGAAAATTACAGCAGTCTGGCATCATGCACCTGAACTAGGAAATGGGGACAATTTGACCGACAGTGATCGCTGTAAATTTCTATTTTTTTGGACAGGTAGTCAAATAAATAGTAGGTTAAGTAGCCTTACCACCACATTTGGGAATGCTATGAGTACAGTTTACACACAATTGCGGGGATACCATTGTATACACAAATGCACGCTTTCTTATGATGGTATCACTAGCGGGCTCATGTTCAAGTGGGCTAAAGATTTATGGGACTATTATTATGACTACAGTAAGTTGAATGGGAAGGAGGGGGTTAGTGAGCAGCCTATCTGTAAAGCGTTGAAGACGAAATTCGAGAGGGCAAAGCAAGCACACTCATATTTACAGAGCAGTTGTGATAGTAGTCCATATTGTAACGCATTTAACAATGGGAAGTCAACTACGAATGCAGAATTTGCCGCACCGAAGGAATTAAAGTGCAAAGGGGATGAGGAAACAATTGCAGTAAGTAGAATAATGGACATATATATATATATATGTATATGTATATGTATGTAATATGTATTATGCATATATATGTATATATGTATATGTTTCATCCCCCACCATCACATCCCCCCTTCAAAATATTATACGCGTGGAAGCAGGCGGAGGAGGAAATAATGGAGGTCACTAGCCCACCTGAATTAGGGGTAAAAATTTCCTTAAAATATATGTAGACATGCATCCATGATATATACATATACATATATATTCATGTATGTATGTTCCACACTTCTTTTTTTTTTTCTTTTTGTTAACATTTCACTTATAGGGGAAGAAATTAGGAGAGTTGCCCTCAAGATTGTTGTATGAAAAATTCGAGAGTAAAGAGGGGAAAGGTAAGGGGAAATGCGGAAGTACGGAAATTCAGAGCGTGAAGGATGCCCTGAAGGCTGTACTGGAGGACTACAGCTGTGTGGGCGACTGCACAGAGAAGGTTCTATATTCATGGTGTTACGCAGATAAGGAGAAGGATAGTACACTTTACGGGGAACCTTTTAATTTCTTCTACCTATGGTTGTGGCAGGAGCTGCTGAAACATGGGAGTGCGGGTAATTCCTTTTCGCCCATTGCGAAAAGAGTTTACGGTGCATTGAGGGATATATCCCCTCGAAAGAACTGTGAAGACATGTGGGAGGGCATATATCTAGATAGAAGTAGTGACGACTTCTATCATAGGAAAGCATTATATGAATATTTTGTGGATTATGACACTTTGATTAGGCACTTAGGGAATGGTAGTGTCCCAAAGCAGTGTGATTCAGCATATCATCAACATTTAGAACAAATTAAAAAAGCGTGTCCTGCTTTGCAGAAATATTGCATAGAAGGGGAGAGGGATTCAAGTAAAAAGGAATATTGTAAGTGGTTTAATGAACATCAAAATAAGAGTTACTGTGACAATGGGGCACTAACAAAATTGAAATGCACAAAAGTAAGACTCAAACCAAATCCAAATCCAAACCAAGCAGGAAGTAGTGGTTCCTTTTCCGAATCGGGAGGACATCATAATGGTGTTCCTGGTGGGGAAGGAAAAGGTGGTTCCGATGGTGGTAGTATTGTTGGTTCTGTGTCTGGTGGATTAGCAACAGTTGGATTGCCAACCATAGCGTACCTCATATATAAGGTAAGCAAAAACAGGGGAGCAAAAACAGTAAAAAAACAAAACAGCAAAACAGCACAGAACAACTGTTGTAAAGAACACCCTAATAAACTCCTTCTCTTTTCTTTCCTTTCTCTTTCTTTCTTTTCTTTTTTATTCCTTTTCTTTTTTATTCCTTTTGTTTTTATTCCTTTTGTTTTTATTCCTTTTGTTTTTATTCCTTTTGTTTTTATTCCTTTTGTTTTTATTCCTTTTCTTTTTATTCCTTTTCTTTTTCTTTCCTCCTTCTCATTTCTTTCCTTTTCTTTTATTTTTATTTTTTTCCCCCCCCCCTTCTTTCAGTATAAACCACAACTCTTCTCCTTTGGAAGACATAACAACCGCTCCTTTGGACATGGAAGGAATGGATTGAACAGGAATGGTCAAAATAGAGGAAGATCTACCCTTAGAAGTGAATTGAACACATCATTGCCTGACGACCACGACACTTCCACCATCGGCGGATCGGATTCCATGACGGACACATCGAATTATTCTCTTCCATATACCACTTCTTCTTATAGATGAAGGAAGGGTGCTTCCTCAAAGAGGAAGGGGGGAAAATATAAATAATCATATGGGCTGATAAAGTGTGAAAAGAGCAAAAATGGCACTTCTCTTCGCTCCCTCTTTCTTCCTCTATTTTCTTTTTTTTTTTTTTTTTATTGCTTTTCTTTTTATTCCCCTTAACTAACGGTTATGTGTGCTCATCCCCATTCTTTTTTTCCTTAATTTTATAGAGGCGTAGGCGGATATTTTATTTTATTTATTTTTTTTTTTTGCGAAACCAATTTTGTTGATGGTTTTTTTTTTTTTTTTTTTTAATTCCTCCTTTTTTTTGTTTCTTTCTCTTCTTTAATTGAGTTATTCCACCGTGGAGTGTAATGAAGGTGGGATTCATATATTTCATAGCTCCAGATCAGTACACATTTTTTTCCACCTGAGAAAAGAATGTGACGCACAAAAGGGCGACAAAAAAAAAAATTAGTTAAAAATTATACTATATCGTACAATTAAAAAGGAGCGCACAATTTTTTTTTTGATCACTTTTTTCCACGTCGTCTTTGCGAAAGCGAAAAGCCACTTGAGCAATTCGAGCTACTCGAGCCAGTCGAATGAAAAGTTCATGAAAAAGGGCAGCCCCCCGTTACTAAACGTTTGGATGACGCTTCATTTAGATGGCGCCCCCATTGGGACGATTTTTTTCTTTTCTTTTTTTCTGTGATAACTGATCTGGAAAGGGAACCCCCTCCTCTACTTTGTTCTAAATTATAAAATGTAGCTTAAATCAAAACACACACACACAAAAAAAAAAAAGGAATATGTATATAACTGATAAAAGGTGATAAGCCCCACAGATGAAGGTAGTCCCCTCCCCGGTACAGTTCTCCATCACGTGGTGTTATCCACTGGGTCCTGCAAAAATATTGATGCAAGAGGGACCGGCACAAATCTACCTTAACATAAAAAAAAGGACAATAAACGAAGCAATAGTAATGGCGAGGATAATTGTCCGCCTGGTAGTATAGTACCTGATATTTTTCATAATTTTATGTATCTTGGGTATCTGCTCATTTAGGAAGTTAATTTTTTTCATTTGCTTTGTGATGGAATTATTTTGTAACTTCAACTTCCAGTTGGTTTCGTGGCCTATGGAAATAATATTGTCCAGTTCGCTGATCGAATATTGGAGAGCACTTCTCTCCTTGATAACGTGGTTTATTTCATTATTTTTGTACGCGACAGATGAGCAATCTTTCTGTGTGCAAAAATTAATCCTGTTGTGTACGCATATTTTATCAAACATATTCTTAAGACTCTGTAACTGAATTTTAAATTTATCAAAAATGCTGAAATATCTGGAAATTTCCAAGACGTATGTTTTATTTTGACTAAAATGAATTTTCATTATATCCAGAGTTTGTACTCCATTTTGGTATAAGTTTTCCAATTCGTTTATTTTTTTTTTATTGTTGGAAAAAAATTCTGGAGGGCAATCTGTGTGTGCACTTTTTTTCAGCCTATCATTTTCGTAACTGTTTATGTTTTCTTTAAGTTCGCTAAGCCACTGCTCAAAATTAATTTGTATATTCCGAATACTCTTTTTATATTCCCTATACCTTACCCCTTCGTCGTAATCGCTGGTGTGGTCTTGGTCATCCAGGACACTGTACTTTTTCTTCATTGTGTTTATTTCACGGGTGAGTCGAGCGTGCACGTTTGCGTTTCGTCTGTATAGTGTCTTCGTTACGTTTTCTCCGTGTCCGTATAACGTCTACGTAACGTCTCCGTCAAGACTCAGCTGCACATGCTTCACTTGCGTGACCGCCTCCACACACGCACACACACCTTTTTCCCCCAAGGACTTTGTTAACTGTTCATTTCGTTTCAGATTTGTCTATAGGCAAATTGTCCTGTTCTTGTGGGGGAGGTTGGCATTTTAATAATTTATTAGACAAATTTCTTCCCCCCTCCGACTTCCAGAACTTCCATAATACAATAAGGAGGACTGCTCCAACAATTATACAGACCGCGAAGTTTATATAGTAATAGGCATTGTTCCGCATCCCCCCTGGAATAGTGTAGAAAAGGTTGGTTACAAAATTTGGAATCCACATAAATAGAACAAGCACAACTAATATTAGTAGTATCCACTCATGCGTCTTGACTTCCCCACGGCATAATCTACAAATGAACCTATCTCGCCAACACTTTTTCTTTTTGCATGGAGCTTTATTCTTTTCGTTCTTTGATTTTTTTTCATTTTTCTTTAACTTTTGTTCGTCACCCTTAAGAGGTGATTGTGTTAAATCCTTTTTGGAATCGGACTGGGTTAAATCCTTTTTGGAATCGGACTGGGTTAAATCCTTTTTGGAATCGGACTGTGTTAAATCCTTTTTGGAGTCGGACTGGGTTAAATCCTTTTTGGAGTCGGACTGGGTTAAATCCTTTTTGGAATCGGACTGTGTTAAATCCTTTTTGGAGTCGGACTGGGTTAAATCCTTTTTGGAGTCGGACTGGGTTAAATCCTTTTTGGAATCGGACTGGGTTAAATCCTTTTTGGGGTCGGACTGTGTTAAATCCTTTTTGGAGTCGGACTGGGTTAAATCCTTTTTGGAGTCGGACTGTGTTAAATCCCTTTTTCCGGGTGATTTTTTGAAAAAACTACCGAAAAAACTTCTCTTCTGAGAGTGGCGATTTTCTCTTGTATTGGGAGGTGCACCATTTTTTTTATCGGGAGGTGCGTTTTCCTTTGTTGGATTGAATAGGTCCATTTCATTGTCATGCGAGTCCTTTTTTTCTAACAGGTCATCCGTAGGAGGAATATGACCAAGGACTACATCATCCTCAAGGTCATCATCACTATCATCATCATTTCCGTCAACTGTAAAAGGAGATGAAGAAGGGGGGCGATGTTTATCGCCCCCCTTCTCCTTCTCCTCTACATCTGATGTTGTTGGAACATGTGGTCTATCTGATTGTAATGTCTTTAAATGATCATGCGTCTTATTTATATCATCTTCTTCTGAAGAGGAGGATAATGTACTACTTGAGTTTCCAACGGATACATCATCATCATCCTTTAATGTGCTTAATGCACTCACCTAAAAAAAAAAAAAATAACAACGTATATATATACATATATATATATATACATATACATATATATATAAAATATGCATATGTAAGAAATAGTCTAAGGGGAAGGTGGGGGAAGGTTTTCCTTCCCCCCCCACATCCCCCCTTTCCTTTTCCTCTTCCTTTTTCCTTCCTTTCCCTTCAAAGCATACTAAACCCTAAACCCTTAACCCTAAACCCTGAACCCTAAACCCTGAAACCCTAAACCCCAAACCCTAAACCCTGAATCCAAAACCCTTAATCCCATAAACCCTAAACCCTAAACCCTAAACCCTGAACCCTAAACCCTGAACCCTCAATCCTGAACCCTAAACCCTGAACCCTAAACCCTGAACCCTAAACCCATGAACCCTAAACCCATGAACCCTAAACCCATGAACCCTAAACCGTTGAACCCTAAACCCAGAACCCTAAACCCTAAACCCTAAACCCTAAACCTAGAACCCTAAAACCAGAACCCTAAGCCCAGAACCCTAAACCCTGAACCCTAAACCCTAAACCCTGAACCCTAAACCCTAAACCCTAAACCCGGAACCCGGAACCCTATACACTTGAAACCTTCCCCCCTCCTTCCCATACACTTTCATTCCGCCCATTTTTCCGTTAAACATGAATAATAAATATGAATAATAATTTTGTGTGGCAAAATAATATATAATATATAAATATATATATACGTTTTAGCCCACACCAAATTTTCCCCTATAGTTGTCAAAAAATTATAAATTCTTTTTTTCTGTTATTCATACCTGGTGTTGATAATTGGTTCGATACCATAAGAATAGATATGCAAAGATTAATGTGGATGCTTTTATAAAAGAAAAAGGTGCCATTTTCTTTTTTTCTCACGTCTGCTGTATCTGGTGTTTTGCTATATATTTGGTATGCTTATGATAGGTTATGTTCATATATGATGTTGTGCATATGGGTGTTGTTATTCGACCTAACGATGCACTTACTTCTTCTTTATTCTTACGGTAAATGTGTAAATGCATTCTATGTAAGGAATTCTTAAAAATGTAGATCAATAATAATTAATTTTGAAAAAAAAAAAATCAAATATTGTAAAATAGCACGCACGCAAAATTAATTATATTTCGTACAAATGTAAATTAAAAAATAATAATATTTTTTAATGATTATTATTCTTTTCTTTTTTTCCCTCCATTGGAAAAAAACAATATGAATCATTCACTCCTCTCCCCCACACCTTCCATTCTATATGTCATCACCTAAAAGGTGTATAAGAGAGGCGAGTTAATTATCTACATTCCTGAGTACAAACAAGAATAAAAAAAAGTTGCATATATGTTTTCACATACGTGCGCTCACATTTTTTATTATCCTTATTGCTCCCCTTCCTTATTTCAGGTAAAATCGAGAATAAAAGGAATAATGGAGGGATAAATTAAATTTTTACTATATCGAAACTTTCGAATAATCTTCGACCATTGCTCATGTTTTAGGTTTTACGAGTTTAGGGTTTACAAGTTTTGGTTTTACCAGTTTAGGGTTCAGGGTTTAGGGTTCAGGGTTTAGGGTTCAGGATTGAGGGTTCAGGGTTTAGGGTTCAGGGTTTAGGGTTTAGGGTTTATGGTTCAAGGTTTAGGGTTTAGGGTTTAGGGTTCAGGGTTTATGGTTCTAGGTTTAGGGTTTATGGCTCAAGGTTTAGGGTTCAGGGTTCAAGTTTTAGGGTTTAGGATTTATGGTTCAGGGTTTTTTAGGGTTCAGCGATTAGGGTTTAGTATTTAAGGTTCAGGCTTTAGGGTTTGAGGTTCAGGGTTCAGGGATTAGGGTTTAGGTTTTAGGGTTCAGGGTTCAGGGCTCAGGGTTCAGGGTTCAGGGTTCAGGGTTCAGGGTTCAGGGTTCAGGGTTCAGGGTTTAGGGTTCCGGGTTCAGGGTTTAGTGTTCAGGGTTGAGGGTTCAGGGTTTAGTGTTCAGGGTTGAGGGTTCAGGGTTTAGGCTTCAGGGGTTCAGGGGTTCAGGGGTTCAGGGGTTCAGGGGTTCAGGGGTTCAGGGGTTCAGGGGTTCAGGGATTCGGGGGTTTAGGTTTCAGGGTTTAGAGTTTATGGTTTAGGGTTCAGGGTTTAGGTTTAGGGTTCAGGGTTTAGGGTTTAGGGTTCAGGGTTTAGGTTTTAGGGTTCAGGGTTTTAGGGTTTTAGGGTTCAGGGTTTTAGGGTTTTAGGGTTTTAGGGTTTTAGGGTTCAGGGTTTTAGGGTTTTAGGGTTCAGGGTTTTAGGGTTTTAGGGTTCAGGGTTTTAGGGTTTTAGGGTTCAGGGGTGTAGGTTTTAGGTTTTCATTTTTTATTTAGTATTCATCTTCTAGTCATTGTAAACAAATTAATAAAGGTGCCATGGAATATGATAAAAATAGCAAAACGATTCTTCTTGAATTTACGTTGTTTCTATTGGAAAAAAGAAATTTAACTAGAACGGGACGTGTGATTGTATTCAGGATTCTAGCTGTCCTTGCTGCCTTCTGTATATTAGAATGTAAAGAAGAACAAGTATGAGGGGTTACAGTATAAATGTATAAATATATATAAACCAGGTTAGTGACTACATGAAAGCCTAAGAAAAGACGTAAACCACATCCGACGATATAATATTGTTTGCAGCATTTTTAAGTTGCCCAAGTTGTGTGTGAAATTACAGTAATGTCTGTATGTTCAGCGATATGTATAGTAGGGAAGTGGAAGAGAAAATGTATTTACCATGTGTATAGAGCATTTCACACTTGATCCAAACACATTTCGCGGAGATTATGGAGAATTTTCCAAACTCAATGCTTATAATGGTCTAATTATATAATCCCCGCATTCTATATTTCAAGAATAAATAATACACTGCCACAAGATAATTCCGCTCCATGGGTCCCACTTTAATAACAAATAGGTATACGCTTTTATGGGTGGGAAAGGAAATTTGCAGAATGGAAAAAAATAGATATTACCATCCTCATAATTCCATTGTTCCAAGCTCCATGGGGTAAGGGGGAATATGGCGGTACATGCGCAGAAATAGATTCGTATGCCTTTATCTTTCCGTTGAAATTAAGCATACAATAATGATCCCCCCCTATTTATTATACGAAGCTCAAATGAAAAGGCAGTACTGCTAGAAGGACCGTCCATACCAGATTAATATAGAAAGGATAAGCTCACACTTTGAAGAATATGTCACAAAAATAATAACATAAGCGACAATAGAATATTTACCTATCTCGTTGATGGAGGACTCATCTTAGCTATCCCCCTACTGACGACTCCTGCTATATACACACTCCGTCCTCATTGTCTATACGCCGCCATAACTCCCCCTAAAATGATGTAATATTCCACCGCTCTGACATTCCAATTTTTAATTCCCACTTGCTGCAATTATAACTCGTAAGAAACAAATGACTGTGTCTATCATTTCCCATTCATCCATAACTACGTAGGAAGATGCGCGCATTGTCGCACAAACTGCTCCCTACGAATAGGTTCCATATGCTAGGATCGTATTTTTTTCCATTCGTATACATAATTCTGGGGTGCACTTTTCCTATTGAAAATTAGCACATATTGCATTTAATTATAATTTAAAAAAAGCCCATATACGCTTGTGCAACAAAACAAGTTCATTAGTCACTGTTAGGCATTTACACAAATTCATTGTAGTATGTATGGATAAAAATGAGAGGTACTCAAGAATAAAAAAATAAGGGATATTTTTTAAAAAGGCGAAGTTATAAGTGAGCACAGCAATATGCAAATATGTACGTCCATATCCGCGGCGTCACTACTTATCCGTTTCCATATAGAGAAATAAAAGGTATGAACAAATAAACCATTTCCCCCAATTCCATGATGGAACAGCAGAGACATCTGCACAAATAGAGATAACAACATGCACTCTTTCTTTCTTTTCTCTCCTTCTTCTTTTTTGCTGTTCCTGTTGCTTTATGCGTGATTAGCCACAAGAAGGAGGAACAAAAAATGACTTAAAAAAAAAACACACACACACACACAAACAGGCCATTCGATTTGTGCGATTACACGTGCGAAGAGGTAGATAAATATTCAAGCACATTCTACGCGCACATCGTTCTAGTTGGCGAGACCCCTCTAAAAAAAAAAAAAAGAAGCGCGAATCGCTAAAAAAATAACGTGGAGACTGCCAGCCGGTATCCCGCCACAAATGATACACACATATATTAAGAAAACTCTTTGTAGTAGTCCCCCGTTTCTACCTTAATCGGTAACATAAAATTGAATTCCTCAAATATTGAATTTAACTTGTTCGACCAATTACAGTGCCTATCATTTGGCCCATAGGAGTAGGAATCCCACGTCTGCCCATTATTAGATAACTGCAGATACTGTATATACGTCTGCACAGAAATATTATGATGCATGTAATCGTAAAGAAGAACCAACCTATCGCACGTATTTGTATAGTGAATTAAATTGTAAAAAGCGTTTTCTAGAATGGGGCTGATGAGTCTAATGATTGGGGCCGTGGCTCTTCTGGTGCTTTCAAATAACAATTCATCGTGCACTTGCAAAATTAATTTGGTTGCTTCCAGGAATGGTTTGTTTTCTTCCAGGAGGGCTGCACTCACGTTGTTTATTTCTAATAGGCGTGCGCTTTGGGTCCAATGGCCCATGGAGTGTACGTCGTACTTGTTATGTGGCTCATGTACACTGCCGAAATTGCTAACGACCTGGCGCCCACGCCCATGGGTCATAATGCTCAAGCAAGACAGCAAGGCGAATTTCATGATGTCCGCCGCGCACCCCTGAATCGGCGTGTTCATGCTTATGCGATACTTGTTTTTTACGGTGGGCTCAATTATCCTCTTGCGCCCGACTAACGTGTACACTCTATTCATATGCTTGAGCAGAATTTTCTGCATTTCCATAAATCTGTACACGTTGGGGAAAACCTGAAAGAAATTCGATATTAGGTTACTTGCCATTCCTTCGCTTATCAGGAGGCTCCTGGCCAATCCATTTTCGGTTTGTCCGTACAAAATCCCATAGATCACCGTTTTGGTCATTCTCCTTAGCTCGCTCGTCACTTGGGTTGTGTTAAATAGTACCTTCGCCGTCTCAACGAAGACATCGCCGCTCTGCAGCATCTTCAGTAACTGTCTGTCGAAGCTAAGGTACGCCATTACGAACAACTCCATCTGCTTGTAGTCAAAGGTGATGAGGTTCTCGCCATCGGAAGGGGTACTTTCATGGGGGGACATTTCACAAGTTAAAATTTCTCGGTCTGGGTCTTCTGCCACCGTCAGCTTGTCTTTCCCTACCTCAACGCTGCTAGAATCCTCTCCCTTGAGTGATATTGCGCAGCGGAACCTGGAGTGGATATTCTGCAAGTTGGGGTGCTCGCAAGAGAGCCTACCTGTAGACGCCCCTACCTGATTGAAGTTACAGTGAATCTTATTCGTCTCCTTCTGTATAAACTTGGGTAAATTTTCTATATAATTCTGAAAGAGCTTCTTGGATTCTCTGTACAGTTTCACATTGTTGATAATTTTCTTCATTTTTTCTTTTTCCTTTTCTGCAATAAGTTCATTCCGTTCAATTTCATCCACAATTAGTTTGAGCGTTTTGTTGTTCGTTTGCAAACTTTTGCTTCTTCTCATTTCATTAATGGTGTTGTGAAGTTGGGGGAATGGCTTCGTTCCTTCTGATGTGCCAATGGCTACAGATGCCTCTGTCGCAAAATGGGGGTAATTACCATTCGTAATGATGTTTCTCAGTAAGTTACTCTCCTCTAACTTTGCCTCTTCCCTCATCGTATTCCCCCTGTTTCTGTCTCCATAAAATTGTGACTGTGGATTTCCCGTGTCCCCCTCTATGTTTTCCCCCTCACGCTCAAATGCCCCTTGGGTATGGTAAAATTCATCACACATGTGACTTAACGGTTTACCCGTGTTGTCCCCTTCAATCGTATTATTATAATTTATACTTTCTGCATGAGGCACTTCATCTTCAATCGCAGTGACTACCTCCACGTTAGGGTTGATGGTAAGATCAAGCAAGTGTCCATATATGAGGGATGCAACCTGCTTGGATGAATTCAAATTGATGTTACACTCACAGAGCTGTTCTATCTCTTCTTTATACACTAAGGGGTTACTACAACTTTGGTGAATTTCCTCAATTTTCTTCTTGTTTAAAAAAATGCCCCTCCTTTCAATTTCGCTAATACATAGGATGAGTGGTTGCTCAATCCTGACGTAAATATTTAACAAGTTTAAATTCTTCGCAAATATGTCCATCAAAAAATCGAAGAGTACCATCATGCAGCAATTTCTCGATATACAATAGCTGATCATATCTTCCTCCGTAATTTCATAGAGGCTCCTTTTATTTCCGAATGCCAATTTTTTAATGCTCCTTTGGTCCTTTATGTCTGCGCAAGTAAAACTGAAATGGTTCTGTCTCACCCTGCTGATTTTTTGTGCCGCAATGGAGAGGGTGCAAGTGGAATCATCATGAGATTGACTCTCCGAAATGACAAGGTTATCCTTTGAGTTTTTTTTTGTAGAGCGGATTCCTTTCTTTTTTCTTTCACACTTTATTTTCACCTTCTGATATTTGCCCCACCCGAAAATACCATATTTTCCAGAAATGACGTCCGAAAATTCGGGTGGCATAATGGCAAAGTGACATTTCCTCATGAACTCCACAGTGGGTAGCTCCAAAATGGACGTAGTGTTCAGCGTCGACAATATACCTCCCGCAGACTGTGCTGCATAGGCACTGAACACATTTTGAAGCTTCTCCCCCCTCTGCACGAGCTGCAATAGGGAACTCAAAATATATACATCGAAGACGCTGTCGATATTAGGCATTTCCAATTTGACGTTATTAAATACGTGGATTAGAGTTTTATAGTCGTATACGATGAAGAGAAAAGGATGGGGATGGTGGTCATCACTGGGTTGGGACTTCGCTACGGGGGCCACTGTCTCTGTAAAATCTCCTCTCATACATCGACTTAGTATTTTCCTGTCTGCCTCGTTATCTTTCAGATCCAGCATGTTAAGGGAGAAGAAGTAATTTCTTCCACTGCATGCCTGCCATTTGTTACTTCCATTGGCTCGATCTTTCACGTGTACCCCCAGTTCAGAAAAGTCCACCTTACTTATAACGCTTTCTATTTTATTGTATGCATCGTCGACATTTCTTCCGATAACGTAGTGTACATCGTAATTATCCGAATTGTCATTTTTTTTTTTTTTTCTGGTGGACTTATTTTTCCCACTATTAGAATCTTCCCCCCTGTTGTCTTCTTCTAAACTGTGAATTCCTTCATCATTAATAGATTCACGTCCATTTGGTGAGTTTTCCCCTTTTGCATTGGAATGAGAGTGATCTGCCTCTTTGGGAAGATATTTGTGGAGGTTTCCATCAGATATATCTTCCCCCTTTCCATAAACACTTTTTAGGAGGGTGTCAAAATTGAATTCTTCAAATTGTTGCAATGTGTTTGTCTCAGTTGTGTCGCTACCGGGGATTACCACATGGATGACTAAATAGGTGGGTAGTGAAAAACATTTAGACCTATATTTGTCTTCCGTAATTTCTGGAAACCAGCTTATATATATCTTGACTAGCTCTTTCCACCTCGTTAAAAGATTTTTGTATTCATATTGATCTGATCCGATGTGGCACGTGTGCCCCTTGTGAATGCTAACTTCACTGTACTGGTTATTTTCCCTTTGTCTTCCTTTCAACAAAGTGCTGAGCAGAGCATGCAGAGAACTCACTTCTTCTGAATTGCTTCTTTTTCTGCTGACCAAATGCGCCAAGTGCGCATAATTTATAGTGTGAAAAAATCTGATGTTGCTCCTGCATATATATGAGTCACTGTGGACGTTCCTCTGTATTCTCAAATATTTGTGACTTCGTTTTAAAAAGGAGAACAATTTCATTTTTTCATTTTTCCGGGTGAATTGTCCTTATATGCGTATGCATACGCATCGATAGAGCTGGGAGTGAAATGACACGCGCACGAATGGGCAATTTCTTCTCCTCTCATTTTTTTCCTTTCCTCCTTCGTTGTTACAATTTACTCATTTTCAGCGAATCATCTCATTTTTTTTTTCTCTCTCTTCCAAAGGGGAGTGTTGCGCTCCTGTTCCTCTGTTCCATGCAGATTGCAATGCAACAATGTTACCACTTCTTGGGGGGTAGGGTTCGCTTGCGCCTTATTCCTTTACCCTAGGATAGGAACCTTGTGCTCGTCGCACATGAGTATTAATCCGTTCATCAGTGAATGGCTAGCAGGGTGTGAAAAAAAAAGAAAAAAAAAAAAAAAGAAGAAAAGAACACATAAATATATACATAAGTGTAGCGTATACATCTTTCATTCTTACGGACGTGATAACTTTTTTCCCTAAATTGCTCCACATGTCGTGGAATGAAGCTCGCGCTGGTGGATCGGAATAATCCTAATTCGTTATTTCCAACAGCCACGCACACTGTCATCGCGACTTCCCCTTTGCTCATTCAAGAAATTCAGTTTTCTAAAACGCCCACTTCTGCTTACCTCCCTGTGCCCAAGTTGTGTGTGCTTCTTGGCGCTAAAACGATCTTTTACCCTTTCTCAACACTCAAATGTTGAGTCACTCCAACTGTATTCACATTTTTACATTTCGTATCGGAAAAAGAAGGTACTGTAAATGGGTATACTGTGACGTGTCGATTTCCAGAGGGGTGGCGTCATGATCTAGCACGATCTAACTCTTCCTTCTGTGATGCTCGGTGTGCGCTTTTATTATTATTTTTTTCTCCCCCCCTTGGACCTTCCCCTACACCTCCGGAATTACCGATGCGGTTGTAAAAACAGGTCACTCTTAATAACGTAGTATCATACATTTATTGGTTGGTTCAAAATTGGGGCAGTTTTTTTTTTTTTTTTTTTAATTAGATTGGTTGCAGGTGCGATTTAATTACAAGCAAAATGGGAAATCAGCTGCGTAACAACTGAGTGCCACCCGTGTGCCAATCGTAAGTCAAATAAGACGCCAAACTCAGGGGCGCCATGCGGTATGCCAAGTGGATATTTAAAAAAAAAATATATATATATATCGGTTGTCACAAACTCTGCACAGTTAAATACACAAAAATGACTTAAAAAAAATTACAAATGAGGGAAAAAAATAACCTAGTAAAGTATTCCCAAGAAAAAAGAAAAAATTATTTCAAATCAAAATCGCAGGTAGATTCACGGAAAAACAAATAGAGTGCCCCGGTATGGGAAAAGCAAAAACGGGCGTACACTGCTGTGTTCCGCAGCCATGACTACGACAGTACATCGATAGCAGAAACGCGCCTATACCAACCTTACCATTGTACCAATTCTTCGCGCTACAACTCCACATTCTTCTGCGGGAAATAAAAGAGCGAAATAAAGTCCTGGAACAGGGAGGAGAAGAATCCCCTGCCGCTATTGTTGTTGCTCTGGTCCCCCTTCTCATCATACTGAACGGTCTTCTGAATATCGTCGGTCAAAACGGTGTTAATCGTTTCCGTCGTGTTGTAGTACTCATTGTCGAGGAAGTCATCCAATTTCTTGTCCGATCCGGATAGGTGTTCTTTAAACTCGATATATTTCTGTAGAACTTTTCTGGGGTTCTTAGACAACCTATCCAATAGGTAAAATTTTTTGGACAAGGAAAAAAAAGAGGAGCTGGGGGAGGTGCTATTCTCACTGTAATAATTTGTCCCGTACTTACTATCATAATACTCATTGTCGTAATAATCATGGTCATTCTTTCCCTTAGCATGTTTATTACCATCCGCACTTGAAGCTTCTCCATGACCCCCCTGGTGTGCGTCATTCAGTTTTTTCATTCTTGCATAGTATTCCGCTTCACCAATGGATTCAGCCAAATCGTAATCCAATTCTTCATCCACGTCGGCATTTTCTTCTCCCTTTTCCCTGTGTTTTTTCCTTCCACAATTAGACCCATGTATAGATTTGAAGCACTTTCCATTGTAAAATGGACTGTTCTGTAATAGCTCATCCTTTTTCTTAAGAAAATTACTTTCCTCTTTTATGATATTGTAGTAGTTCTCATCCTCTGTTTTGTTTTTTTCTTCGTTACTGCTGCTTCCATTTAAAATGTTAACCTTTATGTCTTTTAAGTTGAAGTATTTATTGTTGAACTCGATTTCTAAGTCGTCAATATCGGTAATGCTTCTGTTCCCCTTGTTGAGACCTCCAGATTTATAATTATTATTTATTTTTAACAATTTTTCGTTGAACAATGGAAATAAATTCTGAATATCATCCATGTCCTTTTCGTTCAGGGTGTTCTTCATAATATCTTGCAGGGAATATAGTTTTTCCAGTTTTTCCTCCTTCCGTTTTTGAAGGTAGTACTGGCAGCACCTGATGCCACTGCCGTTCTTCGGCTTAAATATGTAGCATCTATAACACAGGGGCTTTCTGAAAATGCTGATGTACCGACATTGTTCCTCATTTTGCTTATTCTCCGTGTAACTACCCCCCACAGAACTTACTTCAAATAAATTTAAAATCAACAAGATGGACAATATCGTAACAATAGTCATGCTTTTATCATTTATAATTTTGTACAAATATGGGAAAAAAAAAAAAAAAAAAAAAAAAAGACACCTGCAAAGGTGGCACGATATGCAAATTACGCGCTCTTCAGGTACGGTCAAGAGTAAAACAAAACGTTCTGTTTATGTTTACGTACACATGTACTGGTCAGATAACCGCTGTACATGTTTTTTTGTCAAAAGTTGTGACAACGGAATTGCGTGCTGGAATAATATTACGGAGGGCGGGGGGAAGGCGGCGCGAATAGCTTTCTGCTTCTCTTAATGTCTAACTTAATTATACGCGCGGTCATAGTTCCATCCTTTCGTGCAAATGTACGGTGGGTCAATTTCACCTCAGCATGGCTGGTCGGCCGTACCAAATGGTTTCCCTCCGCGGGTATACGTATATGTATATACGTACTTATGCATATACGCACTTATGTACGTACGCAGTTGTGTATACCACTGTTGTGGCCAACGTTTCCTTCCGTTATATTCAACATAAAATTGGGGAGGGGGGCCAAACGCGTTAAAAACAGGCGTTTTTTATGTACAATATAAGTGAGTGTTGCAATAAATGTCACCTTTCAGTGGAAAAAAAAAATTGCCAATAAATTAACATAAAAGCGAAAATATTTCTACGTGCACTTAAATATTTATTTACGTGTTATATGTACATCCTATATGTATGTTTTCCTTCTTACATTTCTTTTATGCGTATACTGCTACGCAGCGACACCACCCCGCGAAACGCGACATTGCCACATCTCCTTCTATCACTTTTAGGCGCCAGTTTCGAGAAGCGAAAAAAAAAAAAAAAAAAAAAAAAAAAAAAAAGGAAATTTTATGAAAGTATTAAAAGAGAAAATAAAAAAAATGAAATGGTATGAAAATTGTGCATAATTTTTTTTTTTTTTTTTTCTCTGGGGTGACAGGGGAAAATCGCATTTTTACCTGACTCTTCATAAAAAGGCAAAATGGGCTAAACGAATTATGGCCCATTTGTTAGCAGCCCAAATGTGTACGCGCCCGCACGTATGGAGGAAATTGGTGAGCTGCATTGTGTACATTTACGATGAGCGCACTTCTGGATGGAACTGGTTGTAGAAGGGCATGCTTTGAAGGACAGAAAACAAATATACATGTGTACGTTATACATATGTACGTGCATGCTCTCTTGTATGTGCATCTGCAAATTGAAAAGTGAGGGGCCACGCGAGTGGAGAAGCGAACGAGTGAGAGAACCTTCCATCAGTGTTCACCCATTTGCTGCCACAAAATGAAAGCAGTATGGTGGAAATATTGTTTGTTGTGGACCAAGTCAACTACACCGCTGTGTCATCAGCGCGGCATGTGAATAGCCACCACACACAGTAGGTTTTGTTTTGTGTACAAAGGAAAAATAGTAGACATCAACAGGCCATATTTCCGTGAGCAGAAAAAAAGGGCACAAATATGTAAGCAAGTGCCAACATATATGTATTATGCGTCCATGCCCTGTACACATATATTTGTACATTTAGGAAAGTTGTCCCCTCTTTCTATCTATCCATCGGAGCAGCACCTCGTGGGGCACAACCTCAACCTTGCGTAACATCGAAGGGGGATGCATTAATTTGCCCAAAGGAGGGGCGTATGAATGTGTGCACGAAACGCCCCTCGTGCACCTGCCCAAGCGAGTTTTCCGCAATGAGATTGCCCAAACTGAAATTCCTAGCAGCCGGGGGCATCAGGCTCTCGCCGCCCTATGTCAACCTCTCCCCTCCGAGAACCTACCAGCGTTATGCGAAGGAAGGCCATTGCCTCAACAGGAAGGTCGATAAACTGATGAGGAGCAATAATCCCCGTACAACTGTAATTTGTAAAAAGTACATCAGACATGACATTTCGAATGAGAACCAAATTAAGCACAAAGTTTTTGGTGAAGATCGAAACCCACCAAATAGAAGCAAAATAGGAATAGCGGAAGAAGGTACAAAAAGGAGTGTCCCCCTTTTCCTCAACGATAAATTACTTTACAATCACATTGTTCTTAAATTGATGAATAGAGAAAAAAAAATGAAAAACATTTCGAGTGATTTCTTTTACCATTTAAACAAATTTCATATAAACCATATAAATAACTATTTTGGACAGAGTCGCTTAATATTTACCAAGACATCTAAAATATTTTTCGCTGTGGTCGCTAGCTTTTCTGTTCTTTTAACCTTCTTCCTAGTAACCTCGTCAAATTATTTGGAATATAATATAATTTTGAAGTACCACATAAAATTCCACTCTTTGCTTTTTTCTTTTTTCTCCGCCTATTATTTAGGTTTACAAGTAGGTAGTTACTATTTTGTCAACAATCTTCATTACATGTATACCTTCCTCTTTTTAGTAGCCTCAATTATTTCCATGAGTATGGCTGATTATGCCATATGGGTCTCCTACTATTTTTTAAGCTTAAATTACTTGGCTTTCATAGTTATTAATTACTGTAATGTGCGTTTGGGGATGTTCCCCAGTTGCTTATTTCAGAATGTCAATCGCGTTTTTTTCTTTTCCCTTTTGTCAAACTATTTGGCTGTCAACAAGGGGAAATATATCGAGCAAAATATACAGCGATTGCGCGATGAAGAAGTGGACACAGGGCGTTTTAGACTGTTCAAGGTGCTCCCCTATTTTCTGTGACATGGACAGGGATGTAGTCCTCACTCGGAGTTGAGCAGCCGACCGTTCGTCTATTTTTATGTTAGCCATTTTTTACGCTAATGTATCTGTGCGCACCTCACATTCTCCATATGTACCATTATCAATACTGAGTTTTTTTATTTTTTATTTTTTATTTTTTTTTTTTATTTTCACCCCTCATGAAAAAGGAAAATGCAAACTGTTCACGAACCATCGTCCCCCCTTTTACATTTTACAATTCGCGTTTGTGGGTAAATTTATATATGCCCCATATCATGGAATGCTCCGTTACTCTTTAAGCAAAAGGCACCATTAAACAAGATCGAATTGCGTCGACATTATCTTTTTAGGCCATCGAAAGTTGCAGTTCCCTCGTCAGTAGAATCACAGGCGGCTAATTGCTAGCTACGCATACGTCGTATATGAACGATAAAATATACGACACAACGATACCATTTCAAAAAGGACGAACGAAGGAACACCCAATTCCCATTTGAATAAGTCGTACGGATTTCATTTTGCACCATGTAAAAATGGGCAGAAGCGTACTTGTGTACGAATTATTAATTTTTAGGAAAAAAGGAAATGTTTATTTGGCTAAGTTGAAGTAAAGCACGCGCATCGTGCGCCAAAAAAAAAAAAAAAAAAAAAAAAAACATGGCATGTCATTCTGTGCAGAGCCGTCTGACACGCCTCGTGTACATACTGCGCATGCGTTAGGCATTCGTTACGCATCCTTCACCGATACATCATGCGTACATCTTGCATAATTTACGCGCATATAATTTTTTTCCACGAAAAAATTCGTAGAGGTTAAATTACCTACCGGTGCTCAGAAGCAAAATGACAAGCAAATGGTAAAACACGTACCTGTACATTCGCAAAAATGCTTACGCGTAATCATAAATGCAGATTCTACGGAAAATGCTTATGCTTACATATAAACGCACGTAATTCTTTTTCCCGTCGGGCTTAAGCGGATGGACCAAATTGAAAGGGGAAAAAAAAAGGCAACGGTGACATTTGATCACAATGCGTATCTAACAGTAAAAAAATCGAAGGCGCTAAAGTTACTCCGAACGAGCACGGCAAATGCAGCAAATAGGGCAGATGTAGCCAGATATAATTTTTTTCTTTTGTACCGTTCATTCGTCACTGCTAAGTAGAAAAGTAGGAGGCCTGCGCTTTAGCACTCCCCATATTCAATTCCCCCTTCCTTGCGTCCACTGTATTGCAAGCGCTGTTTATGCGTATATGCCTACCTGTAAATGGTACCCATATTATATATATGTACATTTTTGCCTGCATGCATTACGTAGCACGGCAAACATTTTGGAAGGAAAGAAAAACGCCCACCATACATCGCCATGCACAGCAGTACGTAATACATTGTGTGGAGCTTTTAATCAAGCGCAGCTCACTATTTTGATCCCAGATGAAGTAATAATTGTACGGAGTGACAAAACATATATATTGACATATATTTTACCTTCCCCCACCCTACGAGAAGACAATTAGTTTAACCCAGTTATCGGGAAAATATAAGCCATAAGGTTATGTGTGGACACAACGGTGCGAGGAAAATAAAATTCCAGCCGGCGCGTAAACATCTCCATATTCGTTCTACCCCCCCATCGGAAAATGCAGCTTGATGAGCTCTGTCGGTTGCTGTAGCCGATCCGTTTAGGCGCCTCTTCTCTCTGAACAGCATAAAACACCTTGCCTGTACGGTACCCCCGTATGCGCAGTTCATACATGCATTCAATGCTTACCTTAGGTTTTTGGATCATTTCCTTGTCCAGCTTTTGCGTAACCCTGCGTTATACATCCCCCCCACACACACACGCAAAGATAAAATATTTTTTGTTTTCATCATTCAGTTTATTCGCTTTTTAAAAATACGGGAACGTATATGCCGTTCTGGTGCATGATCCACCTACACCTAAACGTATGACATACAATACACCTGCATGTACATACGCTTTTAAGTCACATGCTCAGACAGACGGCCTACTTGTACGTGACAGCGGCATATTTTGCAGAAGGAAAGAACGTGCAGCTTCTTATTTTTTTTGCCCTGTATAGCATACACCCATCGTAATTTGCCTCTTAACATATACCTATATGTGGGCATGCACACGTATATATATGCATACATGCACCTGTGCGCGTTTATGTACACGTTTATGTACACGTTTATGTACGCGTTTATGTACACGTTTATGTACACGTTTATGTACACGTTTATGTACACGTTTATGTACGCGTTTATGTACACGTTTATGTACGCGTTTATGCGTTTTTTTTCTGGAATGCATCAAAATCAGAAGCTACTGCGCTTTCAAAAGATGCATCTCAGGTGTGCCGATGGTTGCTTCTGAAGTTTCCCCCTTCGTGCATTTTATTTTTTATTCATTTTGTATTTATTTTATTTTTTATTCATTTTGGATTTATTTTATTTTTTATTCATTTTGTATTTATTTTATTTTTTATTTAATTTTTTAATCAGCCAATCGCGCGCTGTTAGCAAAGGGTTCTTACTAGCATGTGTGATTAATCGTCACGTCTGTTTATTGTATGCGCACATGTATGTAGATAAGCGTGTGAGCGAGCTTCCATGCGCATGTTTGTATTATGCAGTATGCCACATGCACGTGCATAACCTTTTTGCGTGATTCATCAATCATTTCATCCATCCAACCATCTAACTATCTAACCATTTGAACGCGCGGCTGCTTACCTCTTCACCCCGGAAGAGTCGCCCCTTTTTTTATGTTACATTTTTTTGCCCATTTGTACTATGCAATTTGCTCAGTAAATTCAAGCACGCTCATCTTCATTTCAACCCCTCTTCCAGAATTCGTTTGAGTGTTTGCCTTTTTTTTTTTTAAGTTTATATGTGTTCTACTTTACTGACCTTTTTAAGACATTTTTTAGTCCTTCACATCCACCCTTCAGTTAACTTTAGCTTTTTGTAGCTGAACTGTGGATATATTTTTTTTTTTTTTTTTTTTTTTTTTTTTTTCTCCTTTTTGGCCCACTTTTGATTTATAACGTGGCGCCTATTGCCTACCCCCCCCCTGCGGTTGAGACCCTCTTTTTTACGTATTTTTTATTGGTCCAGCCTTTTTGTCGTCCAACCCCGACGTGGACACAGGGCTGTGCATATAGACCGCGTGAATATATCTATTTGGCCGCCTAGGTAGACCGCCTGCATAGCCGCCAAAATGCATACCGTCTACGAAAGCGAAAACCTCCTGGACTGCAGCAACTTCATGCTGCGGAGCAAAGAATCTATTGAGGATTTTTTGCAGTTAAGTGACATAAAGGAAGAAAATGAAGATACCTACCTGAATTACAACATAGAATGTGCGTTGAGTAAAAGTATGGAGGATGAAGGTGGGATGGGTAGGAAAGACACCTCCTTTCGAAGTAGGAGAGAAACAATAAATAACGAATCTGGCATGGAAGGAGAATTACACAAAAAGTACAAGTACGGAGTGTCAGATCCAATTTCCCTCAATTATCCCACGGAGGAAGATTTAAGAAAAGGAAATGATGTAGTGGAATTGTTGAAAAGCTACAATCTATACGAAACCGAACATGCATTAAAGAAGAGGGAAAGAGTACTAGGAATGATTAACAAATTATTTCACGAATTTGTTGTGGAAATATCAATAAGTCAAGGGATAAATGAAGAAGATGCAAAACATATACACGGAAATCTGTACACATTTGGATCGTACAGATTAGGAGTTATAACTCCTAATAGTGATATCGATTGTATTTTTTTAGCACCTCAAAATATAACGAGGGAAATATTTTTTAATGAATTTTACTTAAAATTACAACAGGATAAAAATGTGCGCAAGTTGCAAGCTCTTCCTGAGACATACACTCCCATAATTCAATTCATGTATGATGATGTGGACATCGACTTGTTGTTGGCAACCTTGCCATATAGAACACTAAAGGATTGTTATTACTCACTCGACAATGATTACATTTTAAAAAATCTAGACGAAGTGACGGTAAGGTCTCTCAACGGTATAAGAGTAGCTGACTTGATATTAGCCTCCGTTCCACACAAGGACCACTTTAGAAATACCCTCAGGTACATCAAACTATGGGCAAAAAGCAGAGGAATATACAGCAACATTTTAGGCTTCCTTGGAGGAATTTCGTGGGCATTACTGACAGCCAAAATTTGTCAGCTTTATCCTAATTATAATGTTAGTCAATTGATATGTAAATTTTTTAGGGTCTATTCTATATGGAATTGGAAGTATCCTGTCCTTATACAAAATATAAACAAATACAATAATGTAGATGGGCTGAGAAACTTCTCTGTATGGGATCCCGAAAAGAACATCAAAGATAAGTTACACGTCATGCCAATTATTACTCCTGCCTTCCCTTGTATGAACTCGACTCACAATGTGACCTACTGTACGAGGAGCATCCTCATAGATGAATTTAAGAGAGCCCACTACATAATCAATTATATGGAAATGAATCCAGGTGCAAATGTTACCTTTGTTATGAATCAGGCCAACGGAGTCGTCACCCCGGTCAGCGCTCCGAGCAGTAGCACCACCAGTAGTAGTAGCAACATATGGACCAACATACTGCAGCCACTTGATTTGTTTGGAACATACAAACATTTCTTGCACATCCAAATAATGGCCACCAGCGAGCTTATATACAATTCCTGGAAGGGATGGATTGAAAGCAAAATCAGATTGCTATTCAAAAAATTGGAAACTATTAACGAACTTAAAATAAGGCCCTATCCCAAGTTCTACGTTTATCAGAAGGATAAGTTTGACTACTGCTCCTCCTTCTTCATAGCACTTGTATTTTTTTTAAAAAATGTCTACGACAATACATTCAATTTGTCTTACGCTATCCGCGATTTTATCGACATAGTTCTTAACTGGCCCCAAAAAAGCAAGTACCCCAATTCGTACAAAATTAATATAAGTTACCAGAAGAAGTCACAAGTTTTGGAGTTCTTGGCCAGCGTCACGTCCGGCGTCACATCCGGCGTAGACGGTCAGCAAGGGAAGGAACCTGGTGGGGAGGACAAGCCGACAGACGAAAGCGGGTCGCCCGAAGGGGACGAAGCGATGGAAAGGTGAATTGGTCAGTAGTGACAAGGCACTTCTGAGGAAAGTTATTCCCTGTGTAGACATTTCGCTGATGCACAGCAGCGTCATAGTGGAAAGGAATGCCTCCCTCCGATTTTTTTTTTTTTTTTTTTTTTTTTTTTTTCCTTTTTTGCCCAAGCGCAAAACCATGGGCTTAAACCGGTATGAGAACAGCAGACATATATGTGTAACTCAGGATAGTCAAATTGGAAGTTCATATTATATGGCCTTCTTGTAGTAGCGGATAGGGGGCCATTTGTTTGCCCCACTTATAGTAGTAGTTAGAGTGTTATTCGTGTATGTAGGTTCAATCTACCCCGTCCGTTCCACTTATAAAATTTACGCCGTGAATGAGCGTAGCATGAATCAACACATGAATGACACGTGAAATTTGAAAATTTTCCATATGTTTATGAATTTTTTTTTTTTTTTTTTTTTTTTTTTTGCATACGCGAATAGAAACTTCGTTGACCATCTTATGGTTCCTAAAGGATTAGCTCAGTGGCAGTAAAAGTTGGTAATGTGGTTGAGGGGACATCCTCTATTTTGCATTTATACCAAAAAAAAAAAAAAAAGTACAAAAATTGGACAACTGCGCAAAGCAGGTCATGGCAATGCTTGGCGAAAATGATGTCCACATGCTGTACAGGATTGTAAAAAGAATGCACGCAAAATGCAGTTTTCCCAAGAATGGGTGTTACGAGAATTGAGTATTTTTCTCTAACCTCATTTGGAGGACAACACATCCCTTGTACGGTTCTTCTTACCATTTGGCGTGGTTTACGGGGGGGGTAATGACTAACGGCGGGCTGCCCCTCCTGTTTTGATTTGCTCATACACCTTTGCCGCGATTGACACTATTTGACCCTGTTGATCTGGCTCGAAAGTTTGTAGTGGTTAAAGTAGGATTGGCGCACGGCCTCGGGGCTCTTCTGTAGAAGCGGGTACATATACTCCGTCTGTAGGAGTAGGTTCGGAACGAACTCGTACTTTTCCATTATATGGTATAGGGAAAAGTTCGTGAATTTTTTCAGTCTCTCTTCCTTTTTCTCCGGTAGCAATGGCATGGACTTCTTGGTGCTCAGTCTTTTAAACCACTTGCACATGTTTCCGTAGTCCTTTATGTTTATCTTCCCCATTTTGGTTTTTGCCTTTCTTCGCCTTCCGTGACGTGGCGGATGGTAAACGACTTTTTCTCGTGTAAGCTGATCCTTGATAAGGAACCTATGCACCTATGCGAGTATGTACATACGCATTTATATGTTTAAGGATGCTCCTTTGTATAGGCACCTGTGCGTTGTGCTCTTCCCGGATCATTTCCCAACTTGTAACTTTGTTAGAGGGTTCTTTCGCTACGGAAGGGTAGGGTTCCTAATTTGGCTTAACAAAAAAAAAAAAAGGAAAAAAAGAAAAAAAGAAATTTTGGTAGAATTCACAAAAAGGGGGTGCTTATGATGACTTCCTAACGCATAAGTAGGAACGCCAATGTACATATTTGCAAATATGCATACAACGCGGAATGTTTTTTTTTTTTTTTTTTTCCCCTCCCAGGGGAGTGCGTGCATATTATCCCGTTGCGCAGAGCGTGGCCGTCCGTATGCGCACCATTTCCATACGCCACGAGGCCTTAAGGAAGGATCACATAGAACGGACTAAGAAAAAAAGAACAGCGCTAATCAATACGCTTTGATGATGAGCTACCCAGAGTAACAAAAAGGGGGGAAGTTGTCACGAACGCCTTAACTCACCAATAGGAAGGAAAAAAAAAAAAAAAAAAAAAAAAAAAAAAGGAAAAGGGAAGGTGATATGTTTTTAAGCCTTCACACCTCAACCAAAACAAAGTTGGGGTTACAAAGAAAAATCGCAAAGTTCCTATTTTGCCTTTATCTCAAAAATGCCTTTTTTCTCGTTTTGCCAAATATTATTTTAGAGCTCCCTAATTTTAAGCAGAACATCCTTCGAGCATCTGTTCATAACAGTGTAAAGGCAATGTGTATGCAGTGCCTATAGAAATGTGATTATGCCTCCTCCACGCCCAGTTAGAACATATGCAAAATAGTTACGTAAAAATATAGGAACCCTGTTATAACGGAATAGGGAAAACATACGTTCATTCGTCTGTATACCCTGACACTTTTTTTTTTTTTTCTTTTATGAATAAACCAATTTGAAGAGATGCAAAATGCGTGGCACAAACTCAACAGGGCGATGCAAAACATCCAAAATGTCATTCTCACAGAGGATGATTCATTATTTATGTCTGAAAAAGGCACAAACGTGAATGGAAACAATTCTAGTAAGGATGAAGATTATCAGACACAGGGGGAATTACAACATGGTGGTTCTAATGGGAAGAACGTTTTGTCCCAAGTTGTGGGCAGTTGGAGCAATTACCCAGTTAAGGATATCGCTAGCGCTACCAACCCAGGTGGTAGCCATGAGGTTTCCCCGAACTTAGTGGACAAGAAAAATGTCTTGTACGAAGAAATCGTGAATACTATAATGTTGTTTAACAATCTGATGAGGAACGAAAAGGTGCAGCTGCTAATTAATGAATACAAAATTGATTACTATACATCTGACAAACAGAAAAACGATTTTCTTTTATTAAATTATGTGTACATAAGTAAATACATGATTCTCATTTTAACAAAATTTTTAAACATAAACCTTGTGGAGAAAATGGAAATCGCTCAAATGAGCAAGGAAGAGTATGAGCATAGCGTAGCGGATCTCTTTCTTAACATCCTAAAACAGGGGAACTTTGTCCAATACAGTGGGAGTAGCGACCCTCTTTCTGTACACCATAATTACAACCTAAATTGGCAAGAAAGTGTCAATAGTAGTTTTCTTCAGCAGAAGGAAGAAGAAAAGGAAGGTTCTGCACATCTTAGTTGTAAAGGCGCGGAAGAAGTGGTAGACGCCCTACACACTGTAACAAATGGGGTAGACGCTTCTGCCCCGGGGGGAGAAGAAACTCCTCACTCTTCCCATCATAAGGCAGAGGGGAATTTGGAAAACGTAAATGAGAACAGCACTCATCATTACCAAATGCACAGTCAGGAAAATTTGGTTTACAATCCAAATTATGACCATAGTAGTCCACATTTGAACACACAGATGGAGGGTAGCACAAATGATTACCTGTGCAATACCCGGGGTGACAATTTTAACCCTCGTATAGATAAAGAGAACGGGAAAAGTGGAAGCGCAGAAAGGTTGATCGGAATAGGATACGGAAAGGGAGCAGTCATGCACCGCCCAAGTGATGTGGACAAGAGTATTCCCAACTCCCAAGATAAGTGCAAAAATAGTGTTTATCAAAGTGGAGAAACGTCTACATGTTTTACAAAGAATCATTTAGCGTATAGCAAATCTGTAGATATAATCGAAGGGGATTTATTTACTACAGAGTTACACAGAAGGAGAGAATTCTTTCCCAAAAAAAGTCCCGTCGTCGAATGCAGAGAGGAAGATTTCTCCATAAGCGAAGCAAAGGTCGATTTAAAAAATATCATCAAATCGATAAAGGAGGAAAATAATGTCAAAATAGAGCTTCTAAATGATAAGATAAAATATCTGGAGACAGAAATTATTAAAAATAAGGAACGCCTCTTCACGTTCCAAGAGTTGGAAGAGGATGTGGAAAAATACAAAAGAGAAATAAATAACAAAAATAAAATTATTGAAGAGATGGTTCGCGAAAAGGTCATTCTTCAAAATGATATTAGCATAATGCAATCGAAACTGGAACACAGTAGCAAGTTTAATGAGGATAGGAAGAATCTTACTAAATACTGCCATGAAAATCACGTAGACAAACAAATTATTATAGAAATGATAAAAAATAGTCGTGACTCTCTAAAAGCCAATAGTATTAAAAATCAAGTGTTCCTCATTTTGTGCGATATTCTGGGCATTAAAAATATAATACAAGACGTGACCATGCAGGAGAAAACTATATCAGACCAATTCTTGGAGTTCCTCGACGAGGAGACCAAGGACCCCTGACGCAGTGTGCTATTGTGTACATAATTTGAGGGTGCACACACCCTCCCTATTAGATCTGCCAGTTACCCACCCCCGAATCGGCGAAGAGAAAAAAGGGAATGCATTATTACCAAGTACTTGGCGCAGCTTTATCCGAATTTTTAATTTTTTCGTATCGCACATATGTATATTTGCTTTTGCTCTGATTTGCAATATGTGTATTTATCACTCCCCCATTTTTGTTCATTTTTTGTTCCACTCGTGCAGTTACGAAGTAACGTCTTCGTGAAACGCAACTTGTTTCATTTAACCATCACCAATATATTATTATTTTTTTTTTTTACCGTCCTATTCAGATGATTGTTTTTTTTAATTCTTTTATCAGCGAACAATTTCGTATCAACCCTGCACCTTTGCCTTATTTATTTTGCTTCTTTCCCGTTTGTGATATGTTTACGTTTGTTGCTGTATTTTTCTGTGTGTTAACATTGTTAACGCTTCGCAGAAAAATGCAGTTATAACTTTTAACTCACTTTTTTGTAATTTTTAAGTTTCGAGCAGGAAGTGTAGAGACTTCCTCTTGTGTTTCCGACAACCCAGTGTTGCGCTATGGTGTCCTATTTTCAGTGCAAATATTTAGACAAGGATGTGACTCCCCTTTGTCTACTTCGCCTCCGCATTATCGCTATCATGACATAACTTGGTTCTTTCCTCAAAGATCTTTGTCTCTTCGTAAAAGTTTATGTAGGCAAAAGATGAGAGGTGCCAAAAAAAATAGAGAAAAAAAAAAAATTCTGAACGTTCATACAAAAAAAATAAGGCGTTATAAATAAAGAAATTCCTCGAAATAGCGAACAACAGCATAGCAGAACTATGCATATGCAAGCATAAGTGGGATATTTCACCCAATATAAAGGAAAACAACAAGAAAGAAAGTCAGGTTGCACACATTATCCTTGTCTGTACCAAAGGGAACATGTTTGATCACTTAAATTGATATGCAGCTCTTGTCAATATGTAAGCCTAGTTGTTAAATCGTTAATTTATTAATTTGTTAACTCGTTTTTTTTTTTTTTTTTTTTTTTTTTGAAATAGCTAGTCCGTTTGGGGAGTTGCAAAAAAAAAAAAAAAAAAAAAAAAAAAACTTTTGGAGGCACCCAAAGCGCTTCACCCTTTGTAGGCGACACCCCCCAGAAGAAGTCTCAAAAATTTTGCAGCCACCCTTTTCGCGCATAAGAAATGCTACAATTGAATCATCTGATGTTGCAAAAATGGCAAACTCCCTAGAATGCTTACCATGAGGGAAAAAAAAATTTCTCTTTTTCGTTTCTATTTTACCTTTTCCTTTCTTTTACCTTTTTTTGCTCCCTCCCTTTTGAATAATTATGGGCGAAACGCAAAAGTGCATATTTATTTGCCAGTGATGTGGAAAAAAACAATTTCCAGCGATAATCAATTTCGTCAATATAGAGGAAATACAGGTTGTGGCGTACACGTAAGACAGCAAAAATAAAACCTCTATGGGAAACTTTTTCAGAAGACGCCTTCTGCTGAATGTCTGAAGGAACATCACTCTTGAATTAATTTCGAAAACACATTTTACACGAACAGATGGATAAATTAAAAAGCAGTGGCGATTATCTGCCGAATAGGAAAAAAAATTCGGAATGCGCCTTAGGGGATAAAACGAATGATGATCAAAGGGGGGCATTAAAGGAGCCATTAAGTGAACCATTGACGGAGCCAACGTTCTCACGTAACGCAATAAAAAAGGGATCTTTGTCTAACTCTCATTTAGAAGAAAATGACAACATGACTGAAGAACAAACCCCATTTCAAGGCGGTGAAAAAGACACACGACTGCGATGCAGAAGCTACGTGCACGATAGGGTGGACGTGAAAGACGGAGATGCTCTTTCAAGTATAAACACAAGTGTGACAAATAGCATAGTTTCGGCGAATTCTTATATAGCAGAAGATTCTTTTGAAAAATTTTTTCAAATAAGTAGAGAAGCGAAACAGGAACTATCTGAACATGTAAATAAATTATTAAACCATGCGAATGAGTCTGATCGGTTCGAGACCCCCAGGAAAAATAATACCGAAATTGACAAACGCTACGATCAGATGAACAGAAAAAGGAACAACACCAAACGGTCAAAAAACAAAAGCAAAAAAAAAAAAGAAGTCACTTATGATCAAGATGATGTGTATGGAAATTTCACAAAATTGAGAACATTATATGATGGGGCAAATGAAGCAACTTCCTACTTTATGACCAACGTATTAAATAAAAAGATAAATATTGAAAGGAATATCGTGAAGTATGATGATATGTTGTCTAAACATAGTGAGGAGTTCTTTAAAAGGTTTGAGCTCTTAGATCAAGAGGAGGAGTCCATGGATGAGGCAGAAACAGGTGGGCAACCTTGAGAACGTTGGAAGATGGTCGCCATAAAGGGAGAAAAGCCTCCCAGATTCATGCCCTTCATAATTATTTATTTCGGCGTTTTGTTCGCAATTTCCATGCTTACATATTATACACGAAACCTCGTCTGAATATGTGTTTCCCTTTTTTTTCCTCTCTCCCCTCGCAGGGATCAGTCTTGTGGATAACATATGTGAGTACTTCACCTACGTGATGTTCCTAGCGTTGAACAGGTGATGAGTTCGGTGATGCGTCCAAATGTCGGAAGAAGTATATGTCAGCAGAGGTCTAAAAAGAATCAACAGCCCCTCCTTTTAGCGTTTAAGGATCGCCCCGTGGAAGTACTTTCCCCCCTGTGACAGTTAAACATTTTTCGCATGATATGCTTCCCTTTTTTGTATAGTTAATTGTTATCTCTGACAGGGTTTTTCCCCGTAAAGGAGTACGTCATGGGAGACAGTTCAGGTAATTCTTTTTTCTATTTACAGTGTTTCTATGCATTAAACTTTTTTTTTTTTTTTTTTCTAAATTTTTGCCTTTTTTTCGCGTGCACTGCGTGTGTCCATTTTATACCATTTGGCATCTCATTTTGCTCTGACTTCACCCATCGAAGGATCTCCATTCCTGCGCATGTTTTCCCCTTCTGCCCTATTTTTAAGAAAAACGCCCAAACTGCTGCATCATTTCGCCTTATCGTACCTATTTCTTGCAAGCTAATCTGCTTCTCGTATTATTTTACAGGAGTATAATTTTGTGACCACATGTCAAATTCTTCATCTACATAAGAATTGCAGCATGGGAAGTATGATAGGTAGACGAAGTAGTCACAGCCACTTTACGATTAATCTCTTTGAAGACGGGCGACGGGGTTGAAAACTCTTTTGCAATATAAAAGTTCAGATTGACATAAAAATAAAAGTTTTTAAGTTCTTTAAAAAGTGTTCTTAATTAAGAGGGGCGAATGCGTAACTATGGCAAATCCCCAACGTTGTGTCAAAAATGGAGTATTTTTTTTTTTTTTTTTTTTTTTTTTCCATTTTCTTTAATTTGAGAAATGCAAGACGGTTAAAAATGGAAAAAATTTAATCACCCTTGTAAACGAAAACAACTATCTACGTGTTTGTATCGATTGCGAGAAGGGAGGATTATTCAAACGGTAGATGTAGAAGTGTGTGTGGCAAAACTGTCACATCGCTGCTAGGTTGGCTGCGAGGTTGACCACCGCGCGCTGACTATCAGTGTCGCCACCTCTTCTTCTCTACTGCACTTCGGGGTGTCACAAGTATGACTTGATAATGAGCATCTTCCCGTTGAACAAATTGTACAAATTCAAAACATGCTGTTTACACGATGCGGCGATTTCATCTACCAATTCCAGCTCGAAATTTTTCAAAACGTCAGATGTATTCAGGGACTTATATTTGTCGAGCCCCTCGGAAAGAGAAAGCAAGTTTTTATTTACATCGGAAAAAAGTGCAACTTTCCTCATAAGGTAAGTTTTGATAAGCATGTTATTTTCACTGCTGATTTTCTTCCTTCCATGGTTGTAAATCGACTGAATAATTAAGGTTATAATCGTAACGTTGTGAACAAGATAGTTATATTGCTTGAACAAACAAGACATGTTTATAATCTGGTATGAATCGTCCTTTGCTAAAATTTGCTTGAAGACATTTAATTCATTGGATACGTTGAGGTAAATTATGTTATCCAAAAATTGGAGCTTGTCGGTGAAATCCTTCACGTTACTATCCCCAGCAAGGATTCTTATGTACATATTTAAATTTAGCAATATACTTCTATAATGCAGGGCGGCGTTCTTGCTATATATGTCATTATGGTAGGCGGCCTGCATAATTTCGTACTTTTTGAAAATATCTTGTCCATATTTCTTTTTGAAGACTGAGTCGATTGGGATGTAATTCTTACCCGCTGCCTTTTTATCATTACGTGTGGGAGATTCGGCTGATGGGGTAACTTGGTTGGGAGTTGCGTTCTCGTTATTCTTCACATGATCGTTTTCCCTCTTCAAGTGTGACGAGTCTACCCCCGCGGTAAAGTCATCCAGTTCCTTTTGCATATAAAGAAGATCCCCATTGGATAGACCCTCCGTTAACTGATAATACGAGAAAATATAGGTGAGATAGAGGAAGGCACACTTAGCCTTACTCATCATTTTCATCTTCTTGGCTTCATCCGTGACGGCGAAGTAATAAAAGGATTTATGAAACAAATACATGACAGTATTAAGAATAACTGCATTTAAATAGAGCGTTTGGATGGGGTAGTTGAACAGCTCGGTTAGGCAAATGTTGAAAGGAGAAGAAAGGGAATGATCATTAAATTGGAACTTTGGTTTGTTCGACTTGAAGATATATTTATTGCGGTAGTTGTAGTTGTCCTTGTCGAAACTTACATAAATGTTGTTGCTTATGAAGAAGTTAATTTCGTGATCACCGATACTGTACCTGGCATGCTCCTTGATCTTGTCAAAAGGCACTTGGTTAATACTCTGCGCACATTCTGGCGAACGTGCCTGCGAAACATTTTTATCACTATGCCCAAGGACATCCCCCATGTTTTTACAATCAAGTATGCTTTCATGGCTAGTTATATAAACGCTTCCCTTCAAGTTATAAAAATTGGACAGCAATATCATTGGGTACACTGTCTTTATGTCTTTCAGCAGATTGACACTATTCGCTTCGGTTGTGTTTAATATTTTGATGTCCTTGAGGAATTGAAACTCTTCCAGGGGGGGTAGCGTCTCGTACAAAATGTGATTGTAAAAGAAGCTGTCATATGCTTTGTAAAGGGTAAACCGGAAGGAGGGCACGTTATATTTTATTAGAATCGTCTGGTTGTCTATCGTAAGGAAGTTAAACTTGTCTAGCATCAGCTTCGAGTAGCTACTCCTAAAATCTTGCTCCTCATGTAGAATGTCTTCATTCAGTCGTTTTAGCATACTGAAGAATTCGTTACTCATGGGGAAATTGTTCGTGGAACTGTTGCTATCATAATCATTGTCAGGATGGCTCTTCTTGCTCTTAGAATTGGAGGCGTCATCCTTAGCACCTGTTATCTCTGCGTTGGCAGACTTTCTCTGCCCACTTGGTTTCTCACTTTTGCTCCTTCCACTAGAAATCTCCTTCACGGGGGTAAACTTGGTGCAGTACTCATTATGAATGGCGTAATCCTTTTTCACGCTTCCAAATATATTGAAGTGAAACCCACCCCTGGGTGCCTCGAGCTGCTTCTTAAAAATGTATAACAACTTAATAAAATAAAAAATGATATTCGACGAATTCAAAAAATATGCATTGACAATTTCGTTCACCTTAAAGATAGAATTATTTTGAAAGCACTTGGAGATGGAGTTCTTCAAATTTCCCTGCTGAACATTATAATAGTTCAAAATATTTTTTAGCAAATTTTCTGCATATTTAAAGTAGGAATAGCTATACGTGTGTATGAACAAAATTGGTGAATACGTAATCAGTTGGATGTTCTTTATGTTTAGCTTATCAATCAGGGTTGAGAAATTGGTGAAATTTCCAATTATGTTGTTCAGGTAGATCATCAAGACAAGCACATTTATGTAATCGTTGTTTATAATGGGTTTCACCTTCTTTTCTTCATTCTCCTTCTCCGTCATGCGAATTCGATAATTGTATGAGTACTTTAGTACACTCAACGCGGCAATGTAATATGCCCTGTTGGTTAATTGGATATCCCTTTCGTTTTTCTCTTCATCGTTCATCTGAAAAATGGTGGTGTATCTATTTTGTACATTCGGTATGTGGTACGCTTCTGGTTTGTTTTCCTGTGCATTTTTTCCATTTGCCCCATTCGTACCTTCCTCACCCTCTACTACTGCACATTCGTAGGAGCCAATGGGGCCAAGAAATTCATCGACGCTTTTGCACCCTCCGAGGTTCAACTCCTCGCATCTACTGTTGACCAAATTATGCATGTGCGCCACAGTCTGGTCGAAACTGTTCTTCTCCTCAGGCTGACAGAGGTTATACTTGTCTAGATATAAAGCCATTTCTACCAATAACACAACGAAATTATCATCCCGAAGTTTTAAGTCCATATTATTGGTGACTTGAATGAACATAGAAAAGACTCGATTAAAGGATTCGTGTACATCCTTCTTATACAACACATAAAGGAGTTTTTCAAAGTTGTAAATCTGCTTGTAGAATAATAAAATATTTTTCTGTATTTCTTTCTTCAATTCGTTTCCAGGCAAATTTCCTACCGATAAGGCCTTCATTTCGGTGCTAATAGCTACGTATAGTTTTTTCAAAATAATTTTTATGAACACAATGAGGATAGCTATCATATCGTCCTTCAAAAGGCTGAGGTGATTTTTAATTGAGTAAAACATGTTATAATTTTTGCTCTCTTTTAGCATAAAGGAGAGTAGCATGTATAAGTACACCTTTACATCGTGGTTTTTGTAAATCTTCATAACATCATTTTTGTAGTCCTCTATTAGGCTGTCCAATTTTTTCGTTATACTTTCGATGGGGCTGTGGCATTCCCTCCTACCCTTATGTTTGTTTCTCCCCTTGTGATGGTTACTTTCTGCGTCACTATTGTCACTTCCCAAATCGTTCGGGCCACTTTCACCATCTGCGCCACTACCTTCCATGTCGTTTTCTCCATCTCTCACGTCATGCTGCGTACTGATATTCATCTGGTCCATCGAAAGAACCAAATTCATCACATCTTTGTAGTAGCTACAGGAGCCTCTCGAACCATCCGACCTGTCCTGCCCATCCTCCTCAATGCAATTCCAAAAGGTATAAATATTGTCGGGAAACGCCTTAACCTTCTGAATACAAATATGTATGAAACATTTTTGAAAAAACTCCAAGTACATCAAATCGTTTTTGTACAGATTGAAAATATTCTCGACCTTCATATCTGGGTTATGTTTGTTTAGTAGATAAATGATGAGGTCCATGTAGAGGATGTAGTAGTCGCTGTTTTCTGGTAGCTCCTTTATCAGTTCTGTTAAAACGTCAATGCAGCTGTCTAGTTTATTGAAAATAAATTGTATGTACAATTTGTATACCTGGTACTGTAATGGGTTGAGAAAAAAATTGTTGCTCTTGGCGTATTCCAAAATTTTGACACACTCTTCATAATTTCTCAATTTTATGTTAATAAAAAAAAATACTAAAAAAAAGGAAAAGTTCTCTGTGAGTTTATTATTACTGTAACATTTATAATTTTTTAAAAAGTTGAGTGCCAAATTGTAAACTAGTGTGTTGTTGTTCGAGTTGTTCATGTATATGAGGTAGCTGTTGTACAGAAGATACTTTGAATCGTTTGTCTGCTTATACAATTTTAAGGAAAAATTACTTCCTTTTTTGAAAAAGCTCGTATTTAGACAATAATCAAAAAGGTTCCTTATAATCATCTCCACATCAATTTTTTCCTTTTGCGCGACTTTCACGTTGTTACTGCTGCTACTGTTATTGTTATTATTGCTCTTGCTTACGATGATGTTCCCAACGTTACCTACGTTACCATTGATGATGCTCAGCCCTTTTTTACTCAATTCGGCCTTCTTTATTTTCTCTTCATACAAATGGATTAACTTTCCACCTTCATTCATATTCGTGTATATGGTTCTTAATATGTAAAACACATTTTCATCGGAGTCATCCACTTCCAGAGTCTCCAATATCTGTTTACACTCGTCCATTTCGTTCACGTGCGAGTGCAGAAGGCACTTCAAGAGCAGATACAGCTTCTCATTCTTCTTTGTTTTCAGCCCTGCTGCTATTACTTTTTCGCATTTCTTGAACGACTTCTCGTCGATCAGGTTTAGCACATCCAGTATCTTGGAATTCATTTTGCACACAAGGGGGGTAGACGCGGCAACTATGATCGTAGAAACTGAGGGAAGTCGTACCACAAAAATGGTAGATAAGACTTCTCCAATGAATATACTTTAAATTGGATTCAAAAATTATTCAAGTAAACAATTAGTCTTGTGAATCCGAATGTATATGACAGTGTGTAGGAATACAGCAAGCATAGGAAACGGCTGTGTGTAATTTAGTAGCGCTGTGCACAGTTATAAAGTCATATGTGTGAATCGTTCATTAGGTGTTCGAAAAAAAAGGGAGAAACAACTGTGTGCATGTAAATGTATGTACATTGCGCTAGATAAGTTGCCGAGTTTTCGCTTTTAAATTGATGTGGAGGAACATGCGCGAGATATGTGTGTGGGGGGGGAAGAGCATGCGCTTGGCGTGTGTGAGGGGTAAACAAGAAAAGGGGGAGGAAGCAAAAGGGAAGATGTAACAAGGAAAAAGGAAAGGAAAGGAGGTAAGAAAAACTATACAGCTAAACAGAACAAAAATTGTGACAAAAATAATGTACACATGTACGCGCAGCGAAATGGCATTAAGCGACGCGACAAAAAAATGTAGAAAAAAAATGAATTAAAAAAACAATGAATTAGTTAATTAGTCAACTGGTCAATTGATCAATTCGTGAATTCGTCATTTCGTCATTTTGTCATTTCGTCATTTTGTCATTTCGTCATTTCGTCATTTCGTCATTTGATCATTTGCCCATTCGGTAACTTGGTAATTTGTTTTAATCGTCAGTCCGTCAATAAACTCCGTAGAATTATAAATTCAAAAAATACTCAAGGAATAAATTTCGGTTGCCGTTAGCAAATGGGGGGCAAGTGAATAAATGCAATTGCAAAAAGGCACTTCACACTTCAGAGGGAAGAAAGCAAAAAAAAAAAAAAAGAAGAAAAAAAAAAAATTAAGTAAAGGATAGTGGCTTTGTACGCGGCCTCACCCATAATAGAAAGCAAAAAAAAAAAAAAGAACTTAAACGGCTTAATCACGCACATTCCGTACTTTACATACATTTTTACAGTGGCAAAACGACGAAATTTTTTTATTCGCTGAGATAGCAGCGCAGTTATATGCACCTACGTGTTATCTACAGCGAAAATAATGCACATGCACCCAAAGGGAAGAGAAAAAAAAAAAAAAAGTTGCCAAAATGACGTGGCGGGAATTATAAGTAGGAAGAAAAAGAATGCACAATGGTCACATGTACACATAGTACATGTATGTACACACCAGCATATAGGGCAACATACCCATCGCGAAACATAGCACCCTTTAAAACATTCTTGTACAGCATGTGTGGAGGGAAAAGAACAAACCGGAAAAAGGAAGTAGCAAAATGATGCAACTGTTTTTTTTTTTCTTTTTCTGAATAGGGTAAATGCCTTAAAACTCCAATTCACAGCCCCCCAAGTCAGCTATTTGCCAAGGCTATATGCTGCATACGTGATGTGCGAACTTGGTTTGTGCCCTTCCCACATGTACACCCATACACCCTCCCCCTGCGTGGAAGTTGGAATTTTTTTTTTTTTACGCTTTCCTAATTTAAGTCCCCCAAAAAAGTGGGAGCCATAGAAATCTTTTCCAGTTAATGCTAAGCAGCTCCACCGTGATTGTCATATTTTTTTTTTTTTTTTTTTTTTGAAATTATGCAATATGCGCACGTAACATACATTTGGGGAGGTCTCCACTTAAGTTCATTTTTGACTAAAGGCATAACCTACGAATGACAAAAGAAAAAAAAAAAAAAAAATGGAAGTGAAAAACAAAGCGAGATCATTTCTCGGGGTTATTCTGACCGACCCCTCATTGAAAAGGTTCCTCATTTTTATTCTAGTCTCAGGAATAATCTGGTGATGCATATTTTTCATGTCATTTCGCCAAACAGCTATCGACATGTTGTCGTCACTTAAACCACACGTGTGTTTATATATGTACACATTACTCTGCCACATGTGTATAAGTAACTCCCTACCATGTACCCCTGCACACACATCTCCACCGGTGTTCATTGTACCTTGTTTCTGTCTCCCCCCCCCCATATGCAGGTGTTTACCCCTCTATAAAGTGCTGATATATGTTCTTCAAAAAAATCACTTCAACTTGTCTTCAATTGATGATAAAATTTACGAATACGTCACAAACATCTCAGTTATTGTTACTTACTACTACCTCTTATGTGTGATGAACGTTGGTGGTACTTCCAAAGGGGTGATGAAAAATTCCCATTTGTTAAGAGGAAAATGCGTTATTGTGACGGGTAGGTGAATACCATTAACTGGATATATTTATTAACCCGTAGTTCCTACAACATTGTTATCACGTCTGTGTTGGCAAAAGAGAGCGTCCCCTTAGCACCATGTGCACTTTTCTTTTTGTCATTTTTTTTTTTTTTTTTTTTTTTTTTTTTTTTTTTCTTGCAGGGGGGTATAAAGGAATCGGGCTAGCCGCCGTAACCGAATTTGTGAAGTTTGGGTGCGAAGTCGTTTTGGCCTGCCGATCGGTAGAACACATGGAATTTGTGAAGACGGACTTGCTGACCAGATATCCCTAGTAAGAAAATGAGGGGGGGTAGGAAAAACAACATGTGATTAGAGGCACATGAATCGCCTTACGTGATCAGCTTTACCTGAACAGCTGTGTGTACGCACTTCCCCCCATACGTAGCGCCAAGATCCACTGTGTGCAACTTGACTTGGCAAGTTACAAAAGCGTAGAGAATTGTGCAAATGAGATACTCAGCAAATTCCCCAAAATAGATATATTAGTCAACAATGCCGGTAAAATTATTAATATATATATATATATATATATATTTTCCGCATCATGTGTTGCTCCCATCAATTGTGTGCCGCATTCCCCATGTGATTTAGAGGCAGACACCCCCCACCTGATATCATCACTGTCTTAGCATAACCCCTATTAATTTCCATTATACTTAATCCCAGGAATTGTGAATAAAAAACTTCAGTACGTGAATGGACTGGAAAGGACCTTCTTCATTAACTACCTGGGCCACTTCTACTTAACCAAATTGCTTCATAAGCGAATCGTAGCATCGGACACTTTGGTTGTAAACCTTAGTAGCATAGCGCACAGTATGCTGAAAGAATCGGTAAGCAATATATTCTCTTTGACACCATTAGGAATAAAATAAAGAAATAAAACACGAGGGAAAAGTACTCACTGCTCGACACACCCATTCCCCCTGCTGTAGGATGTGAACTACGATTTTATATGCGAAAAAAGTTCTACGGGGAATACCAATTCGAATTTGCTATACCGACGGGAGTACAACTTTTCCAAGCTCTGCATGCTTTACTACACACAGCAGTTGCAGAGGAGGTAAGAAGGAGGAGGAGGCACTTGTGCGCTGTGCCATTTTTGTGATGTAACAGAAACGGACCAATCGTGTCCCCACATACGTAAACACATGTGTGTATATATATGTATATATTTATATTCCTGTGTATCCCCATTTTTCCTACATAACTTGATCTCCAGATTTGAGAAAGAAAAAACCAAGGCGTGTACCGTATCCATTAACCCCGGACTAGTGCGCACTGAACTCTTCCGGAACGAAGAATCCTGGTTCAGGGCATTGGCCAAGAATTTGATTTTCTCTAAATCCCCCCTCCAAGGCGCCCAGACCATTCTGTAAGTTTGCGTTGCACGTAGAGGGAAACCCTTGTGCAAGCGTTTTTTCTTTTTTCCCCAGAGGTGGGGATACGCTTATGGCATATGCTGTAGAGGGGATTCACCTGCATATATATGCATGCATCTGTGTAAATTTATTTTATTTTATTTTATTTTTTTTCCTCCCCCTTTACCCGTCCACGCCCGCAGATATGTTTGTCTTCTAGATCGAGAGAAGCTAGCCAAGGGTTCGTACTACTCCGACTGCAAAGTGGACTATGTCAGGAGCTATGCGTTGGACCTGCACAAGTCCGAGGTACTCCCCCAAATTGCGTTCGCAATTTAGGCTCATATTTGGTTGCCACGAAAGCAGTTAATTTGTTAAATCGTCGATGACGCAAAAATTGTTGGAAAAATTAAAAACATAAACGTGATGATTAGGGACTGTTGGAGGACCCCCAGAAAAAATCCTATCTAAAATGCAAAGGCGAATGTTCACCTTTGCCATCCATAAATACACGCCTATGCGTGGACAATGCCTTTATTACATTGTATGTACTTTGTGACGCCTTCATCATGCACGCCCCGTGCAGGTACTGTGGAGCTTCTCAGAAAAAATGCTCTCAAATAAGTGAGGATCTAGCAAGCCAAGAAATCAACACAAATTTTGATGAAATTATTACGTCATTTCTCGTACCTCCCGTGAAAATTATGAGGCCTACCGTTTCTTACTTCACAAAATGTGCAGCGAAATAACTTGTGCAGTAATTGACGATGAAATCGTAATAAAACTGGATGGTTTCCCTTGAGTTTTCCAAAATGCTACTTTCGTCAACAGTTGCAGTATTCGCATTAAAGAGTATGTAATAATTTTCGTGTGGATTAAATTTGTCTGCCTCATTTTCACAGGGCAGTCTATCAAACGATGTCTTTTTTGTAAAGTTACAAAAGGAATGTTTATCAAAAATATTATTATAAATATTATCATCTATTTTTTGTGTTCGTAAGAAAAAGTCTTCATATTCCACAAATTTTATTACGTACACAATTTGATCATCCACATTTACTGTTCGCAAAATTGGGATGTATTTTATGAGTACTCTTTTGAACAAGCCTTCTGCGGTTTCCCCTTTTTTTTTTTCAACAAACAAATCAAAATTGTTATTTTCCAGTTGGTTTATTATTATCTTTTTGTTTTGTTCGTTTCCACCTAGGATTACGATATCCGTCGAGTCTTCTGCTCGCTTCTCCGCAGGGTCATAGAGGGAGCTCCCCGCTGATAGTAGCCGCCCCAATTCCTCATAATTCTGAACACATCTGTACCATTTCTCATCAAAGTCGTAGAAGCAAAAAGGAATTAGCAAAAGAGACAGGTGCACATTTATCACATTGCAGATATGGTCATATATAAATGGTGTGTACTCATATATGTAAATATTTATAAAGATCTGCCAGTGGTCATTTTTATGTATGTTAAAATTATTCCCTTTACATTCAAAAATATAATCGTATAAGTTATTTATCACATTGTTTAGGTATAGATTATTTAGTTCATCGCTATAAGATATCTTTATGTTAAACCATTTGTTTTTTTTTGTCGTTCTATTCTTTGTATGGTTGTTGACTGTTTCATTACTGTGCTCAACAATTTCCTCTTCGTCCATATTATTTTCTTCATAGTTGATGGTTAGATTGAGCTGTGAAATTAATATATTTTTTTCGCACACATAGTATATGTTAGTCTGCAAGTTGTCCTCTTCCCGCGTGATGTTTAGTTTTATTTTTTTCATTTTTTCTTCCGCGTGTGTTTCGCGGTTGTCGTACGTTCGCAGGCGGGGTAGGGTATAGACATGCGATTCTCTTCGGTGCGCTCCTCACGCCTTTTGCTACTATTCCTACTAACCGTGCAGTGAGAGGAATATTCGCATAACGTGTGAGTGATACATATTTTTGGCGCCTACCCCCCTTCACATAATGTGTGTTCTACAAATGTGTGACCTTCTCTCCCCCGCCCTGGACATTCACAATTGGGTGTGTCACCAAATAGGTATGAAAGGTTGCAAGAATGGAAAAATATCTCCCCCCCCCAATTCATGCAACAGAAAAAAAAAAAATGTATCTCCCCTTGGAAGCACCACTATATGTACCTTCTCAGGGAATAAAAAAACATATAGCTAACTTCACAACAACGTGAAGATAGAACATTTCGTGCCGCATGAAAAAATGATAGTATAGCAAATTCACCTACAAAAAAAAAAGGGACTTCCACTTCTTTGACTATTGTCGGAACTGCCGTTGCCGACGCGGGAACTATCCTCTCCCTTGGGGGCAATTAAAAATTTTTTCATTTGACTGAAAATTCCCCTCAGCTAATTTTTTATAAGGTCAACAAGGGGAAGAGAAAAAAAAAATATGCATATTTATATAAAAGAGAACGAATCACACAAAAAATTTGCCTCACAAATACATGGGAACTATCCCCCACTATGTAACAGTCTCGTTAGGTGTGAACTCCTTTTACATTTTTTTTTTTTTTTTTTTTTTTTTTTTTTTTTTTTGGTGTTGCTTCATATGACAGTGCCTCCATTCCCTGTTATGCTGTAAAATAAAATAAAAAAAAAAAAAAAAAAAAAACGAAAAGAAAAGAAAAGAAAAGAAAAGGGACTCCCCAGATACGATTCTCCTGCATAAAATGGTTACGTCACAACTGATGGGCAAATTATATTATAAATGCATTACCAAAAAAAAAAAAAATAATAATAAATAAATAAAGGAGGCATAATCACGAGCGTTATTTTTTAAAAAAAAACTTTACAACAAGTTTGAAACTAATGTTACATTTGACGCGCATACATACATGATGTAAATAGGTGTGGGGTGACTAAGAAGGAACGTTGCTAAAAACGCAGATGTGAATTCCCGTTGATGATAGCGAAGTAAGGTAGCTCCCAAGGCAAGTGCCACATTAGGAGGAAAAAACTCTCCGCACACATACTGATGTATGTTAAAAAAAAAAAAAAAAACACCTCGTAAGAGCATTATATTGTTACTACATGGATTATCTCATTTTGTAATTTTCCCAAACAACAGAGCAGTGTTGTGTCCACCAAATCCTAAATTGGTATTTAACGAAATGTCAATATTTTCCTTCGAGTGTAAACTCTTATTCGGTGTATAATTTAAGTCACACTCAGCATCCTTGTTTTCGTAATTAATGGTAGGAGGAATAATATTTGTTTGCATTGTTTTCAAACATACGATGGATTCAATTGCACCTGCGGCTCCTATGCAATGACCAGTCATACTTTTAGTAGAAGATATATGCAACTTATACGCGTGGTCTTTAAACACAGTTTTTAATACCTTCGTTTCAATTTTGTCATTCAAGTGGGTAGAAGTTCCATGTGCATTCACGTACTTAACATCAGATATGTTTATATTTGCATTCTTTATAGCTTTGTTGATTGAATTACAGAGTCCCCGTCCATTTGGCTCTGGGGATGTGATATGGAACGCATCGCTTTCGGAAGAATATGCTAAAATTTCTCCATATATTTTGGCATTCCTCCTGAGTGCATGCTCATACGACTCTAGAATTAAAATCCCGGCCCCTTCACCCATGACAAAACCGCTTCTTTTGAAGTCAAACGGTCTACACCCTTTTTTGGGGTTGTCATTATAACCACTACATAACGCTCTTAATGCATTAAATCCGGCAAAACTTATAGGAGTAATGCTTGCCTCAGTGCCTCCACATATCATCACATCGTATTCTTTATACTTAATATATCGATAGGCTTCCCCTATTGTGTTGCCAGAGGTTGCACACGCACTTAGCATGCCAAGTGAAATTCCTCTTAAATTATGTTCGATGGATACCAACCCTGCTGATGTGTTGGCTATCATTGCTGGAATTAAATAAGGACTTACTCTCTTATGCCCCTTTTCGTAAAATGTTTTCATTTCCTTTTCCAGAAAAAGCAAACCACCGATTCCACTTCCGATGATCGTCCCTACTTTGTTCGGGTCAATTTTCTGTAAATCAATTTTTGCGTCATCTACGGCCAACCTTGTTCCAGCTACAGCATAGTGCGTGTAATCATCGTACCGATTAGCATCTTTTTTGTTTGTGTAATAATCGGAGGGGTTGAAATTTTTCTTATCAATTTCGCTACCTATGCCGCAGTTCATTCCTGTTACGTCAAATTTGGTAATTTTGTCAATCGAGCTATACCCGGAGATGAGATTCTCCCAAAATTTCTCTAGCCCAATTCCAACCCCATTTACGACGCCAAGTCCGGTGCACACCACTCTCGATGTCTGTAACGGTGGGGGCGCGCCCAGAGAGCGAAAAAAAAAAAAAAGTATATAATATATATATATATATATATATATATATATATATATATATATGTATAATATGTACATAATATATACATATATTTTTTCTTACTTCACAGTGCTTTTTCAACTCTTTCGCGTTGTAACTGTTGTACAGCTTTACATTTCTGAAGGTGCCTGTTTCAGGTCTTTGTGCATTGTTCTTGATAAATCCGTACCTCTTGTTGTACACCTGTTGGCATTTTTATAATTTAAAGAATAATAGCGAATGTCTTTTGCGAAGAAAAAATAAAAAAAATGGACGAAAGGAGCTTAAGGATTTGTGGGCAACAGTAAAATTGCATGGTGCCATAACTATGTTAAAGGGAAATATTCACATGTGTATTCATATACATCCACTAATTTGCGCATTTGTTTTTACACTCTTTTTTTGTAGCAAATAAGACCCTCCCATGTATTAGGTCCTTAGTTATTTCGCCCTGACAGTTGCGCTCAGAAATGTAACAACTGAACCGCCTTACAACTTAACAACTTTACAATCGCGCAAATTATCACACCTGGGATGAGTATGCGTGGAAAGAGCCGTCCGCACCGCGCTGCGTCTCATTTCCACGCAAGAGTGAGAACTTGGTTACGTATATAGAGTCTACATCCAAATAATTTGCGTATAGAGAGGTATGTAATTATGCAAGCACACTCACAGAAGAATTCATAATATGCTCGATTGGGCCAACATGTAAATTTTTTTTCCTTCTCATGGAAAAAATCAAATGTAGATTAAAGCTAAGCATATGTATACATGCGCAGTGTTTGCATTTTGAAAACATGTTTACGATTCTTTTTGGATTTTTAAATTACTTGTAAAATAAAAAATTGGAAGAGAAGGGCTTTTGCGTATATTCTCATTTTTTCCGAAAAACGTTGTACAACGTGGAAGTGTTCTTTGAAGGGGGATCTATTTAATTTTCCTTATTCTCTTTGATCGGTTTGATAGGTTTCACAGGTTTTGACAGGTTTTATTGGTTCGATAGATTTTATAGGTTTACAGTTTAGTGGTTCATTTCGTTTAATCCATTCCCTTTTTCTTCCTTTTCTTAATTAAAAATGATGCTGTGAAGTACACTGGAAATGGTAGCATAAAACTGTAAAAGCGGTTCACATGTAAATTAAACACACACATTACATGTCCCTTCCTTTTGCTATATGAACTTGGTTGCCTTTTTTTTTTTTTTCCCAAGCCTTTGCCGAAAAAAAAAAAAATTCGACGAAATTTTTTTTCCCTATTGTGCCTATACATGATGTAAATACGCGTACGTAAACATTTGTGCAATCGCCGTGTTCTGCGCAACGCATACAAATTTTTCCCTGTTCCTATATTTTTCGGATCCCCCAACACCCATGCACTTTGCGCATTTTGCACCAACGCAATTACGACATCCGACAGGCGCTCAACCATATCGTGCATTATTTTTTTATGTCCATTCTGGTACATTGTAAGTGGAAAAAAGTGTTGCACAAAATTGTTACCCTTTTTTCGAATGTTTTTAAGCCATTTATTGCTTCTTCCTGTTTTTTCCTTTTTGGTAATCTTACTTAAAGGAAGCCGTTTTTTTCCATTTTGAAAAATAAAAAATTGAAGGCAAAAGTGGGGCAATATGATTGGGAAGTGAAAAAATGGGTCAAATGAAAAATGCAAAACGCAAATTGGAAGCGCAAATTGGAAGCGCAAACTGGAAACAAAAATTGAGAACGTAGAAGAGGGGGGGGGAAAAAAAAAAGACCTTTTCAGTATAGAAGGAAAATGGAGTGTTTGCCTTAAATAAATTTACAACATTTTTGCATCCAATTATGGGCATTTATCTGGAGTAACATGTTTTTTTTCCGTCCTTTTTTTTTTTTTTTTTTTCACCCGCCTTTCACTCTTTCGATCACGTCGTCCACTGATCATGCCCATTTTTGTCACTCCCGTCCATCTTTGAACTTTTCTTGGTGACAATTTTAAATAGCAATGGACAAAATGGATCCCCTTGCTCAAATTAGACAACTTAAAAGTTGCACATGTTTCATTCTAGTTTAAAATTTGTGCATGGTTTAAATTTTACGTTAACGAGTGTTTGTATTTGTCTTGCTCTTGAGGAATGAAATATGTACCTTTTCTTCCTTTTTTTTTTTTTTTTTTTTTTTTTTACGTGCGTATAAATATATGTTTTTTTTTCCAACATTTTTCCACATGAAAAACTCTTTGTTATGTCAAGGGAACTGGAGTTCAAGTTTTATATATACACACCCGCGTGAAATGAATACAAATGAAGAATTGTCATTTCCATTTTGGCCGAACAACGTGCCTCATTGTTAATACATTTGTCTGTGTGTGTACAGTGGGAACATGCCTGCGCAAGCATTAAATGTTCATGTATACATACACATGCATAAGCGCAAATAATTCACGTAAAGCTTAAATAAATTAAAAAAAAAAAAAAAAAAAAAAAAAAAAAAAGGTAAACATATGTGTACCTTTTATATACGCCTACACAACAATAACATAGTGAGATTCATTTATCTGAAACCAAAACAAAAAAAAAAAAAAAAAAAAAAAAAAAAATGCAGAGTACGCAAAAATAGGTACGCATAATGAGGATACACATAATAGAGGACTTATCAATTTCATTTAAGAGAAGTGGCACAAATAGCAATAGGAATGACACCAGGAATGTCAGTGGTGACATCTCAGTAGGGGCCAACGCGGAGTTAAGGATATACCGCTGGCGACAGAAAAAAGTGTGTCAACCCCCCTCTTGGACATTTGTCGTCTGACGTATGACAAGATAGTCATCATTGTCATATTTGCATATGCCTCAATTTGTAAAAATACTACGTTGTAATAGTGGAAAAAAAAAAAAAAAAAAAAAAAAAAAAGAAATCCTGCATTTTGTTTTTCAAAACGAATTTTTACTTAACGTACGTACGTATGTACAATTTATGAACTCCCCTTCTGTACATTTATAATATATGTATGTATATATATTTTTTCCTTTTTGAATACATTTTAAAGTATATATAATAAAACACACTCTTTTATTATATATATGGTGTAACACAATTTTCCATACATTTTCTCAAAAAGGAAAAAAAAAAAAAAAAATGTAAAAAACACTTGTTCCCAGCACATTTGTCATTTTTCAGCGAAATTGTGTTAGCAAGGCAGGAACGAAGAGGAAACAACTAGTTCCTGGCAAATGGTCTGTTGTGAATTGCGCGTACGACGTAAAGCAAAAAAAAAAAAAAAAAAAAAAAGCGCGTAAAAGTATAAAAACATTGCGAATCAAACTGGAAAAGTTCAACGTCAAATTAGCAAAGGCTTCATAAAACCATCGCGAAGCAGTTGAGCGAAAAAAAACGTAAGAGAAACAAGAGGACACGTGCGGGTACCCAAAACGCAGCACCACGTGGTGAAGACGCAGTGGACCAAGCGCACACATGTTAGGCAATCCACCTAGCCCACCCTCCACCAGGTAACCCTCTATCAGTTAACCTGCGCGCCATGGATCTGTCAAGGGGGAAAGTCATAATTGAAACAGATATCAATGAACACACAATAGACGAAAATGTATTTTTCTTCGAGCCAAAGAAGGAAGACGTATATGACGAAAACACAAACCTGAGGTACATCTTCCACAACACATTCATAAATACAGATGAAGAAATTGCAATAAGTGAATTCAAAAAGTATTGTAAAAATAAATCCTTAAAAATAAATAAAGCATTCTTCGAAAATGAATGCTTGCGTTACCTGTACTCAGCGCAATTCGATTTTGCAAAAGCGTTAGATTTGATTAAGAGTAATTATGAATTTAGACTGTCCAACATTCTACCCATAAAAGAAGAAGATGTTATAGGTTATATTAACAAAGGAGTGATATATTGGCATGGAAGAGATAAAAAATGTAGACCCATTCTGATAATCAATTTATTGAATGTCGAATCGTTAGATGTAGAAAGATTAACAAATTTGTTTTTTTTCTGTTTCGAATTCTTTTTAAAATATTTATGTATACCTGGGAAGATAGAAAATTATATATCCCTTGTTGACTGCTCTGGCATTTCTTTATCTAAATTTCCCATGTCTACATTTATGAAGTTGTTGGAGATTATGAATTCAAAATATCGGTGCAGATTATTTCGGATGTATATAATTGATGCTCCGAAAATTTTCAAAACTTTTGGGAAGTCGTTTTTAAATTTCGCTCCTTCCTATATGACGAAGAAGCTAAAGATTTTGGACGCCAATTATGCGTCTTATTTGAGGGAGGAAATTTTAGACACCCAACTGGAGAAGAGATATGGGGGGGTGCGGGAAATCCGGGACAGCGCCTTTTACCCTTTCGCCTTTTACCCCAACTGTTGTTGCGCAGGGGGAGGGGGGGCGACGCAGGAAGTAGATTTTGACCCTTCCAGTGTTGGCCTAAAGGGCCCCGCCGTCGGATCCGGTTTCCAACAAATGAGCGACAAAGCGCGCGACTTCCTAATGTCAGGCTATTCAATGCATCTGAAATTGGTGGACCGAATTCATAAGGAATCCATGAGAAATCATTATGCCCACCCCGCGCCTGCAGAAGCCCACAGTAGGAGTAGAGTTAAATGGAGTAGCAGCAACAATAGCAATATGAAACATCTTGTCAGCCATGGTAATAATAGCAACACTAGTAGGAGGAAAAAAAAAAAAAAAAATTTATCCAAAGGGGATGAGTTATTAGAAAACTGTTTCATCGATGCGGTGATAAATAAAGTGTATCAAATCGAGAGTAACAACATTTTAAAGAATAATAAATTTGTGAATGCAAAAGGTAGCTATATCGTTAGTGTAGGAAGCACCCATAACTGGCTCTTCAAAGTGAAGCACTTATTTCTTCCAGAGATAACCATCAATTATTTAACAAGTAGGTTTCCCTTCATTGTAAACTACCTCATCGTCAAGTCTAATTTTAAATCTATACAACATTATGCGAAATATATAGACAGTTGTGCGTGTTTGGAGGGAGATTATTCTGTTCACGACAAACATGGCAGTGGTAAATATGATCGAGATGGTAGGGAGGATAACAGGGGCCATCCGTATGGGAGCAAACATTTCCTTTCCCTTAGCTCGATTGCCAATACGACTAACAATACAACTGCAAATGCGCCTGAAAATAACATTGCGCATTTTAGGGATGATCCGGACGAGCGAAATGTTCACACGCTGAATAGTGTAAAATCTGCGAATAGACATGTGGACAATAGTCGCGTGAGGGTGGGGAAGAGCAGAGTGACTACTTCCCATGCGCAGAACTCAAGGAGGAGTAAAAGAAAGGGCGAAGGGGGCACGACGCAAAATGGGCTCAGCGAGTTCTGTGCGTACGGGGGAGGTTCTGGCTGCCGTGTTGGAGGCGATCAGGGAGATGACTACACGAGGAGGACGAGAGGACCCAATCAGGTCTCGTCCAAAGATGCGAAGAAAAACTTTTACGCCAATTCGGAATCCATCTTTGAAGATAATAATTGCAATAAATCTGCTAAGGATAAGATTGGCCATCCGCAAAATAAGCAGTCCAGTACGTCGAGGCGAAAGTGTAAGGAGAAAACACAAAAGTCTTACAAAATTAAGGCCACCAATAATTTATTCAAAGATGAATTAGTAGATCATTCTCAGAAGGTCGAGTGTGTTGAGGGGGCTTTATTGAATAGAATGGTGGGGGAAGAAGATTATTCGTCACGTTATGATTTCAGCATTGGCATGGATCATTCAGGAAAGGCGACAGCGAGTGCACAGCCTCAGTGTGAGAACAGCTCGATGAGCTTAACAAACGCTACCTTCGCAGCGACCTCGACAAAAGCAGCCAACTCAATCAAAACTATGAATTCGATGAACACTCTCAACACGCTCAATTCGATGAACAGCGCAAACTCCGAAAAAAAATTAAACAGAAACTCATCCCTAATTAACATGAAGTCAGTTATACCCAAGAGGATAGACTATGCGAGTTCGAAAATCCAGAGGCAGTCTACCACCGTGAATACATCCTACAGTACCAAGCAATCCAAAGATTCTTTTAGGAAATTGGAAACCAGGGAACATTTAGAAGAACCACCACTAAATGATCCTCCAGGTGATGATGTAACACTTAGGAGTAACGGCAATGCGGTCAGAGATAAATATTCAACAACGATAGCTGACGTAACGCACACTACAGACGATGCAGTACCAACTGAGGAAGGGAACCAAAATATCAGCTCCCCTGATGCGCAATCGGATTGCACTAAACAGACAAAAGGTAATGCATCCGATAGGAGTAAACGAAGGCTCAACAAAATTAAAATTATTGGCTTGCAGTTTTTTAACAAAACATCTTCCAAAATGTAAGATTAACTGTACGCATGCGTGCTTAACAGCAGTAGGTGGTGTGAGGAGGGGAATGGGAGGTTACCCAAGAGAAGGAGTAAATCCATCCCCGAAGTGAGAAGTATACATTGGGTTGATGAAACGACTTGCTGGAAACCTAACAGCACAATCTTTGTTTTTGTAAAATTTTAACGCGTTAATAATTACACAAGGAGTGGAAATTTTCCTTTTTTTTTTTTTTTTTTTTTTTTTTTGTCTTGTTCCGTCATTCCACTTTATGCGTTCGCTCCGTTTGGTGTTTTTTCTTTTTTTTTGTTTCTGTTCGTCGTTCAGGAAGCTACATGCGCATAGTCGTTATAGGTTAAAGGATGCTTGCGCAGAGACATATATACATACACACACACACACTGCGCTGTACGACAACCCTCGATTATACACCCATCGTGTTGCATCTCTCTTTAAATATCACCAACCGTGTTAAAGGTTGTCCAATTTGTTATCTAATTAAAGTACATGCTTTATTCCATTTCGCTTGATATAGGAAGTACATTATTTTTCTTTTCTTTTTTTTTTTTTTTTTAATTCACGTTACATGTTTGCTTACATCCCTTGGTGGATTACACTACAATTTTTTTTTTTTTTGTTTTCCTCTTTTCTTTTTTTTTTTACGTCGTACTTTAATCCCTTTTTGTTTTTAGCCTCTTCATTGTGGTACCTCCCCTGTGCAGTTTCACATCGTCATTGTTTTACCCATCCGCTGATTTCATCACCTTGTTGTTTTTGTAGCACGTAGCTCCTTAGAAGTCTCTCCAATTTGTAATTCGTTTCATCCCATTTTTATTTTATTTTTATTTTTTTTTTTCGCATCGAGAATTTTATGAAGACAGTTATCAGCAGGCCGTTAAAGTGACCCTGCTGAGTTTAAAATTTCCGAACACACTTTTTTTGACACGTATGGGTAGACCTACGCATCTTTCCCCCAATGATGGTCTGTGGGGGAACGATAGAAGGATGTGCGAAATGTATTATTATGACACCACCCCTTCCTGTTAACATAGCCCAGTTTATGGATGGATTAATCCGAAAGGGAGGAATTGTAAGCACAAAGAAAAAAGCAAAAATGTAGACACATCTGATTGTGTATGTGCGCATGGCTATCTTATGGTCATGTCATTTTGTTTTTCCGTTCCTTTCCTTTATATGGGGAATTCTCAAAGTTTGTTAAGAGATTTTTAGTAGGTTCGGTTCATTTAGGGGAAGAAGGCAATGGTACTTCATTTGAGTAGCCTTAATAAGGGCACGTTTTTTCAAAAAAAAAAAAAAAAAAAAAAAAAGAAGAAATGCGTGATGTGCACTATGGTATTGGTAAAAAAAAAGAAAAAAAAGAGAAAAATCAGTCTTTTCGGTTTATTCGTTCAAAGAGTTAGGTCTTTTCTCCGTGTATTCTCCATTCTTTTCTGCTTTTTTTTTTGCATTTTTCTTGCTATTTTCCCCCTTTGTCGTAGTCCTTTTTTGAGCTAGTCCTGCTGGGAAGATTCGCAGTTTCCGTGATACCCAAGTTCGCAAATGTCTTATGCCTGCGCGTTGACTCTCCTTGCGTGCTTTCCTTTCCTTTTTTTTTTTTTTTTTTTTTTTTTTTATATATATTTTCTTTTCATATTGTTCCATTTTGACATCTCCCCTCTCTTCTTTGAGGATGCTTCTCTTTTGAGGCTGTTCCCCTTTGTTGTCTTCTGATATGGATAATTCCACCAGTTCTACAGAAAGACTAAATGTGGGTAGCCTGAACCCTCTTTATGTAAAATAAAAAAAAATGGAACCCGATGTCGATCCTGCAGGTGCCGAATGCCCTGCGGAAATACCAGATGAAGTTCTTCCTCGTTGTGACCCCTGCGACAGTGAAACAAAAGAGGTATGTGTAAAGTCTTCCTTCTTGGACGTAGTAACTGAGGAAAAGAAAAAAGGGAAAGTTTCCTCCAAGGGGGGAAAAAAGGGAAATGGCATGAAGACCTCGAAAGGGGGGAAGAAAAAAAGGCGAGAAAAAAAAACGAAAAATGAGGAAATCCCCTCAGGGGGGTCTTCATCCTCCGCTTCAAATGATGAGCACGAATCAAACGACAGCGCCGACGCAGAAGAGGTGATCAGCTTCCTCTCAAATGTAAGCACAAATATAACCACCCTATGCAAAAATAATGAGGGACATAGCACCAAAAAGAAGGAGGGTGTATATCTGAAGAAAGAACTCCAAAGGGTGCTAAAGTTCATCAAGACAAATGAACAAAAACATAGAGAGAATGAAGAGCATATAAAAGACCTAAAGGAGAAGACAGAAATGTACGCAATTAAAAATAAGGAAATTAAAAAATGCTACGAAGAAGGAAAAAAGAATATCCAAATTTTACAAGGAGAGTCGGACAAACTCCATAACCTATTTGATAGCAATCAGAAGAAGGAAGACAAGTGGAATGCCGAGAGAGAAAACTATTTGGAAGACATAGAGTCCCTGAAAACTCATATAGAAGAGTTAGAAATCAAGGTCGAAAAAAAGAACAATGAAATTGAAGGGCTCAAGAGGGAAAATGAACACATCCTCTTAAAGGTTGACAACCTAGAAAAGAACAGTAAAGAATTAAAAAATGAAAATATGGAAATGCGTGAAAATCTTAATGGGATGAAAAAAGAAAATGTAAAGAAGAACATCACCATAGATAATTTGAAGAAAGAATTGGAAGAGAAAAAAAAGTTAGATGAAGAATATAACAAGGACAAATTGCTCATCGAAAAAAACACGGAAATTTTAATAGAGGAAAGAAACTACATCAACGAGGAGTTGATAAAAACACAAAAGTTATTGGAAAATCAAATTAACAAAAATAGAGATCTACAGAATTGTAAGACTAACCTTCTCGAAAAGGTCGACTTTCTAGAAAAAAAACAAAAAGATCACTTAAAAAAAAATGCCGACTTGGAGAAAAAGCTAGACGATTTGAACAAAAAAAATAAACTCCTAATGAATGAAGCGAAAATGAAGGAGAACGAAATTGCCAACAACACCTCCGTCATTAATGCCCTCACAAGTGGGAATTCAAAAATGAAGGTAAAGCTAGACCAGGAATGCTTCAAGATAAAACAGATGCAGAAGGAAAATAAAGCGCTAACTATTAATGTTAAATCACTCACATATGAAATTCAAAATTTACTGAAACTAACCGAAGATATCAGAACCAAGTATGAAAATCAGAAAAAAGAAATTAATGACCTCATGGTAGAGAAGGAACAAACCAAAAAACTCATTGAAAAAATAGACGAAGGTATTAAGAAAAGTACAGAATCTGCGAAGAAGGAAAAAATGTTCAACATAAATCTTGAGAAAGACATGAAAAAGAGCACAGAAGAAAAAAACAAATTGAATGAAGAAATACAATCCCTTGCTAAACAGAAAGAAAAACTAATACAAGAATTATCAAACACGAGTAGTAAAATTATAAACAGTAACAACGAGCTGATAAATAAAGACTGCAAAATTGGGACTTACCTTAAAATTATCAATTCGTTGAAAAACGATCTAGCCAAGGAGAAGGCCGTTTATGAAAATATTAAAAGCGAAAAAATTAATACTAATAAAAGTCTCACCGAAATTAAGGAGAAATTGTCTACTCTGGAAGAAAGACACAAGATACAGAACAACGAATTGGAACAGATAAAAAATGAAAAAAAAAATCTAGAAGCAAAAATGGCAGATTCCATGGAGGATAAAAAAAATGCCATAAGTCAGTGTGAAAAAATAAGGGAACAAATGGAAAAATTGAAAAATCATCATGAAGATAGCAAAACGAAGCAACTCCACGACAAAAAGACCATAGACCAATTAGACTTTGAAATTAATAGCCTAAATAACAAATTAAAAAACTATGAAAAAAGTGTCAACCAAAATAAGAAGGAAAAAGATCTCCTAAACAACGAAGTGAAGGAAAAAAATGAACATATAGCAACATTGAAGGAAAAGCTGAAGCTACTGCAAATATCGCATGATAAACTGGACATCGATAGCAAAAACTATTTGCAAGAAATTAAAAACTTGAATAAAAAAGTTGGAAACTTAAAATGCTCGTCCGATCTTTCCAATGTGTCCAAGGAAGAACTAAACAGTACAAAGCTACAAATTAACTCGCTCAAAAAGGAACTAATCAATGAACAGAATAGAGTTAAAACGTTATCGGAGGAGTTGGAAAAACCAATAAACATACACAGGTGGAGAAACATCGAAGGGAACGATCCCACTGCCTTCGACTTGATACAGAAACTTAGATGTGTACAAAAAAAGTTAATAGAAAAAACGGAGGAATCTATGAAGAAAAATAGCATAATACAATTGAAGACCAAAGAATGCGAACATCTGCAACAACAGCTAGGCAACCTATCCAAACAACCCGATGCGCAGGATGTCACTCAAATACGCAAGAAGCTCCGCGAGAAAGAGACACTCATCAAATCCCTCACGGCAGAGATTTCCATGTATCAGGAAGAAACCGAGAAGAAGGCCACCCGACGGGGTTAAGTCGTGGGGGGGTACGTGCTGAGACCACGCGGCGACTTTGTCGCATGCCGAGGGAACAATTTTTGGTGGAATTAGCCGTGGACCATTTGGAGGGCCTCACCCCGTTTGTCATGCGATGCTCACTCTGGGGGGGGGAAGCATGTCTCCGCAGAGATTCATACATACGTACATATACGTATGTGAAACCATATAGTGCACCCCTTGGGGAGGCGAATTTTTAATCTTTTTTTTTTTTTTTTTTTTTCTTCCGTTTGGTTAAATTTATCCTGTATTCGCGCGAAGAGGAAGTACGCCCTGTCCTTTTAAATGTGTAAAAAATATACGATTGCCCTAAATATGGTTTAATCGGTCAATTCGGTTGGCGGGGCACCGAAATGGCGGCATACACCACCGATTGGGTGAGGAATGGTATTCCTGCACACAGGTTATATAGATTGACCCATTTTTGATAGACAGCTCAAAGGGTGTGGGGGGCATAACCCCATTTGGTATAACAGGAGAGAGAAAAAAAATGCAAAAATACAAAAAAAAAAAAAAAAAAAAAAAGAAAATTGTCATATTGCCCCAAAAATCAAGCAGACAAAAATAGTAACAAATAAGTAGGTACATATATGCATAGTTTACTCAAAGTAATTCCTCAAGTAGGCAGGCGTATAACGACCTGGATACTGCTTTAGCAAAACAAACAAAGAGGGAGAAAACAAAATGTTATTTTTCTTCAAGTAATGTAAGTTCTTTTTACTAGACTCACTATACAAATGCTCATTCATATTTTTTGTATTATTCCACTTTTCTACATATAGGGTTTCCACAAGGTGTTCATTTTCTTTTGTATATATGTGATAGTCATTGAACCCCTTCTTTAATTCAAGTGAATCAAAACAGTACTTTATTTCTGGAAAGATGTTTTTTAGGAAATCATCTTTGCTGCAAATAAATTTATTTATCAGCATTCCGTTTGATAAACTCAAGTTACTTGATAGGCAGATCACCAGATCCCTTAACACCCACGCGCTCAGCGCGCTGCTAAGGCCATACAAAATGTGCTTGTGCATGGTTGCCGGAGGGGCAAGGCGGTATAGGCCGTCTTCTGTGTGTTCCTGTCGGGGGGGAAAACGCACCGTGTGTGGAAACATGCAACGCTCCCATCGACATGTCGTGTACATGAAAGTACACAGAAATGTTCGCCCTAAAAAATTGCGCTAGTAAATCTCACCAAGGGGATATAATGTACATTTCCCCATATGGTGTGGAGCCCAATAATGCAAATAAGAGGAGTTTAATTTATGCAGAGCTTGTCAAGGAAAGGGGGGGGGGTGCACTTCTTACCCGTATGGACAAATCCAGGTTCGCCTTGCTTTTATTCTTCCCTAAGGTGGCTTTCCGAGGTCGACTTCTGCCGATGATTCGTGTGATCGATTTGTACTATCGATTGTTACGCTATCCTTCTGTGCTTTCTTTTCACCCTCCCTTTCTCCTGGGGTGGACCTCCTTGTGCTACTGTTACTTGGAAAAGAAATAGGCTCCCTATTTCATTCGGTTAAGAAAAAAATAAAAAGCGTGGAAACACCTTTGCTTGTGTGAGCCAAGAGAAAATCCACCTTTTAAGCGCACATACCCTTTTTGAAGCGACCTTTTTTTTTTTTTTTTTTTCTCTTCTTTTTTACCCACCAGTTTAAAGGCGCTACGCAGAGTGCACAAAATGACATGCAACTGCCTATGCATTCAGATGTGATGTGAGATTCCACAAAAATATCGAGCAGATGGGAAAAAGGAAGAAAAAAAGTGGAAGCACTGTATGCATATTAAATGGGGCAAGTTAAAAAATGATATACATCGAAGAGGACGTTTTCGAGAAAGAGAAAAGCAGAATTTTAAAAAAGAAAAAATAATAAATTTTAAAACTATAAAATATATTTTTTAAAACTTAATAAAAGAACCCTTAAGAAGAAATAACTCAAACGAAAACCCCCAACAATAAGAACTCAAAAAAAAGTACTGCCGATCGAAATTGATCACAGGCACCAAGTGAAAAAAATAGAAAAAAAGCGACAGCAATTGGCGGGCACGCCAAGTAGCAGACAACTAATCGATAAACCGGCTAACCGCTTAAGGGGCTAAGGGAGCGCAGAGCTTCTATGAGAGCGCTGACGGCCAAGTACCACGTGCTGACAAAAAATATCTTCGAAAGCAACCCCACTCGAAGGAGGAAAGTGGAACAAAGGGGACTGAAAAAATTCCTATTCACGTCGTTCATTTTTTTCTGTTCGCCATCCATGGAAAAAGTTATAGGGACTCATTCGGGGCGTTTCCATACGGACGAAATATTAGCCACCGTGATGTTAAAGTTTTTACCAGAATATAAGGATGCGAAAATTATTAGAACCCGTGACCAGCAGAAGCTGGACAAGTGTGACGTGGTGGTTGATGTAGGAGGAGTATACAACCATGAAAAAAAAAGGTATGATCATCACCAGAAAGAATTTAGTGGAACTCTAGATGACAAGCATGACATAAGACTAAGCAGTGCAGGACTAATTTACAAACACTATGGAAAGGAAGTTTTTAGAAAAGGATTTGGTATAACAGATGAAGAGAAGGTGAATACACTTTATGATAAAGTATACAGCGCCTTTATTGAATCTGTTGATGCCTTGGATAATGGAATAAATCAGTACGAAGGAGTTGCCAAGTATCAAATTAATACTAACCTACAACATCGAGTGAATAGATTCAATCCTAATTTTCTTGAAGAGGAAACTGATGTTGATGCCGACGAACGCTTTATGTCAGCTGCAAAAATTGTTAAAGAAGAATTCGTGCACTTTGTAGACTATTACTCTAATGTATGGTACGCAGCGAAAAGTATTACCTTAGAAGCAGTAAAGGACAGATTCAATTTTCACCCATCCGGAAGAGTTATCTTCTTGAATAGACATTGCCCCTATAACGACCATGTGTATGACATTGAAGAGCAACTAAACATAAAGGATGAAATATTTTTCTGCATTTACCATGACAGATATCAGGAATGCAGATGCGGAACCATTTCCAAGAAGAATGAATCTTTCGCCATTAGATTGCCCTTTCCCAAAAGCTTTAGGGGTCTACAAGGTGAGGAACTGGAAAAGGTTTCCAACATCCCGGGACTATCCTTTGTCCACTATTCTGGATTCACTAGTGGAGGGAAAAATGTGGACTGCCTGTTGAAGTTGGTGGAAGCGACTTTGAAGGAAAACAACATTTCCTTCTAAGTTTTTCTCCTGCAGCTGTGGGGTCTCATTGTCAGTGTAAAAAAAAAAAAAAAAAAAAGGGATCTCACGTTATTTTGTCATGCGCATAAACCGATTTTGTATCGTCTAGACGCGTCAAGTGGGTGCATTTGTGCCTTCTCATTTTATAGCTACCGCAATACGGTGCAGAGTAATTACTCTTCTTTTTGCCTCGCTGGAGCTTCTTGTTTGTGTATAAAATTGAAAACCCCGCGTTAACCCTCTCTATCCTCCTTGTAAAAGGTGCCCTTCCCTGCGATATGCAGTGTATACGTCTATATACTTAAGTATATATGTACACCGCGGGGGTATGTAGCAAAGGAGGGGTCAAGGTAGGGAGACTTTCAGACGAGCTGCGCGTGTTCAGAGGCACTTTTTTTTTTTTTTGGGGGTGTACTACATCCTGTTGTAACTTTCCGATGTGCGATAATGCCGCTCGTAACTCTACCGTACGTGATTATGTCTTGTGCAATTTTGCCCTTTTTCACGTTTTTCTTTTTTTTCTTTTTTTTTTTTTTTTTCCTAAATAAATCCATCCTGAGAACAGTTCACATCGCGAACGCACATGACAAGCAGAATTAACTGTTGTACATTTAAGCTTTAAAAAAGAAAAGGGGGGAAATATAGAACCACAAATGGCTTTATACCAGGCGAAATTGGCAAGGCGCTGAGAAGAGGCATATGTAGACTGCTTTTTCCTGGCGCGTAACTGCTTATGTATAATGCAACTCCATAGCCACAAGCACAATTTGGCTATGCCTAGTGTGAGACGGAGCCTTCGAGAATTTACCTCCACAATCGAGGTTGTCCGAACGCATCGAAAAGTCTAAAAGATGAGCGCTCGATAGATTCTACACCCTTCGAAATTTGCAAAAGTGGAGGGAAAAAGTACATCCTCTGTTGTGCGTTCCAAACGAAGCTAGCAATTTGTGACGGATTAAATAAACGTAAGAAAAACGGCACCGGGATAAAAATTGGTTCTTCACCACATACAAGCGGTGATGAAAAGACTGCCTCCCCACCTGCCTACAATTCGTTTTCTCACCCCTGGCGCTATAAAGTACGTTTGATTAAAAAGGAAAAAAAAAAAAAAAAAATTATCCAAATTGGTTGAAAGCGACCAATCTGCTAAGATACACAACATTTTTATCACCCTTTATGTTTTAAGTTAGCCCCCTGTTTGTTTGCATAAATGTATACACACACCACGCCTTGCTACGGAGTGATCACACTCCAAAAGAAAAAAAAAAAAAAAAAAAAAAAAAAAAAAACACACAATATAATGGTAGGAAAAGCTTACAATTTAAATACCTCCGTCGTTACATACCTCATGCCAGCCTTAAAAATAAACATACCAGTCATCTCAAGAAAATTTGAAAAACCTTTTGTGTAAAGCGAATTAAAAACACCTCACTCCAGATTAGAAAAAAAAATTACGAATAACAAACTCAACCACCCCTTAATAGAACAAAATTAAACCCCACGGTGTACAACCCAAGTCCACCCCCTTTTAAATTACTTCAAAAGTTGAAGAAACATAATTCCTACTTTGCCCGTACACACGGGGGGGGAAAAAAAAATTCCAAAGCAGGTATGTGAAACGTTTTATACCACTTTATTTTTTTTCGACTGGTATTATTACATGTTTACATATGCGCACTGTTGTGCCGCGCAAGGACATAGATTCTTCCGATTTATAAAACAGTCCACACCCCCTCTTCACCCTTTTCATTTATTTCTCCTCGTAGAATGTGCGTGAATACCTCAAGCGAACACGCCAAATGAGTTTCTTAAAAATGCTTGCAGCATGTTATGAAAATATACCCATCTGATAAAAACCTTTTTCGTGTTACCCGTATGGTTACATATATATTTCCCTTAACGCAGTAACAATCGTCCGACCCGTTGGATAGAAGTTATCACATTTTTTCCTCACTCCGAACGTAAAAAAAAAAAAAAAAAAAAAAAAAAAAAAGGAGAAATAAAAAAAAGAAGATTCACGTAATACATATTAACGAACAATTCATCTTTATTAATTTTTGAAATTTCCTAGCGCCCCTATTTTATGGGCGCATAGCATACACACATTCTTTTTTTTTTTCTTTTGCTTGTCCTCTCTACCCCTTCTTGCGCAAATGCGTGCCTGTCAAGAACCCGTACATATATATAGGTTCTACCTACATACGTGTTATGTGCCAAATAATAAAGGCGAGTGTGTGTTTGGAGGGAACGCTTCCTACAAAATGCACCCCACGCAAATATATACTCCTCACTAGGATTTTATGTATATAGCGGCCACCAAGGTAGGTGCGCTCTCATACCATACATTCATATATGCGCTTAACCTATCTGTGAATATTTTTTATTTTTTTGCCCTGGGGCGTACAGAGAAGTGCCCCCGGTGTTTTGGTAGCGCGTACTTTAATTTGTATATTGAGTAGGCAAAAATTCGCTACGGCACATCGCATTGCATAAATTTTATTTGTGGATCATGTTTTCGAAGTAGAGGCAGGCGCCCTTCCGTGTCGGTACTTCTTTTCTCATGGCCCGTTCTCTGTAGACGTGCACCCAAAAGAAGAGAGTATACGTACATGTAAAGGTGTAGTATATATAATAATATGAATACATATATATGTGATAATTTTGTGCTTGGTGAAACCCCAGTATGGAAGTTCTACCGTCATCACCATATATATTTCTATTTACATGTGCATGTGTCTCCACCACCTGGAGAGTGGAGGAAGGGAAGAAAACTCCACCCCCCCTCAATATAATTATTCATATTTACCCCATCACGCCAACATACATATTATGTGTAAAATAAAAATATGTATCTACATATATTCATTTATGCCTTAAGATAGCCTACGTTCTGAAATCCTCCGTGAGATGCATATAAAAAAACAACCATGTTCATATCACTCACCCGTTCGGGGTACTTTTTACTTAACTTGCAATACCGTTAGATACGCCTTTCCAGCTAACCGCGTCGCGAAGCAAGTACATAAATGTATGTATATAATATGTATTTATGTAAAAGATATATTATATGCGTATGCATGCGAAGAGAGTGCGCCCCCTTTTTTTTTTTTTTTTTTTTTTTTTTGTAAGCACTTTAAGTACCGCTTTCTTCGTCGGATACGCTATTTTGAGTATATCATCCTGTGATGCAGATGAGTATATACTGCGGGGCTATAACGTGGTGTTATGTTCATAAATTATGCCCAATATTTATGTATATATTTATTTATTTTATTTATTCATAAGGAATGATACACAAAAACTTTATAGGCTATTATTTCGTCCCATCTATATCTATAAAAGAGAAAAAAAAATATATATATATATATTTTTTATTTTTTATTTTTTTAACTGCTCCCTTTTTAAGCATACTTAAAGGAATTGTAGTTAAATCTGTCGAGCATTTTTTCATTGTAAGTAATAAAATACATCCGAAAAAGAAGCAAAAAGTTTTGTCACACTGCGAAAGGAGTGCTCTCCCTTTTTAACTCGCATAACAACTGTATGGATACTTGTACATGTAGAAAAAAAAAGAATTCTTGTGTTTCCACCTCCTACAGCCCCCCACCGAAAAGTATTACCTGTCGAGGATACGCGAACTTAGCCCCCTAACAAACCGCCTAAGCGTTTCAACTGAGAAGATAACTCTCCTCCTCATCCCCCCCTAGTTTAACAAAATGAATTCTTTCAAATTTAAAAACTCCACCGCCGGTGCAAGTTTGCAGAGCGCGGCTAACATAACCTTGAGGCAAATTCTGGAGCCCAGCACTGTGGATTTACGCTCCAAAAAAACGCACATTGTTTGTACTTTGGGCCCAGCTTGCAAGTCGGTCGAAACGCTCGTGCAGTTGATAGACGCAGGTTCGTTCATCCACCTCGAAGGAAGGGCATTTCACACATGCATGAGATGCGACTACTGACATGCGTGGCGCAGATGCCCCTCCTTCCGTTAATTCCTTATTGAAAATTGTTCATTCCGTGCACCACCTGATCATCCTCTATTATTTCGCCCCTACAGGAATGAACATTTGCCGATTCAATTTTTCCCATGGATCACATGAAGATCACAAGGAAATTTTCAACAACGTATTGAAGGCCCAGGAGCAGAGGCCAAACGCCTTATTGGGTATGTTGTTAGATACGAAAGGCCCCGAAATTAGAACGGGTCTTCTAAAAAACAAAGAAGCGCATTTAAAGGAAGGAAGCAAATTGAAGTTGGTTACTGATTATGATTTCCTCGGGGATGAAACTTGCATTGCTTGTTCATATAAGAAGTTGCCACAGAGTGTAAAAAAAGGAAACATTATTCTAATTGCCGATGGATCCGTTAGCTGTAAAGTGTTAGAAACGCACGATGACCATGTGATAACCGAAGTGCTAAATTCAGCTACCATTGGAGAAAAGAAAAATATGAATTTGCCAAATGTTAAGGTCGACTTACCAGTCATTGGAGAAAAAGACAAAAATGATATTCTCAACTTTGCCATCCCCATGGGTTGTAATTTCATCGCAGCTTCGTTTATTCAGTCTGCAGAGGATGTCAGGATGATTAGGAATTTGCTAGGCCCTAGAGGAAGGCATATTAAAATCATCCCAAAGATAGAGAATATTGAAGGAATTATTAACTTCGACAAAATTTTAGCTGAGTCTGATGGAATTATGATTGCTAGAGGAGACTTAGGAATGGAAATTTCTCCGGAGAAAGTTTTCCTTGCTCAGAAGCTGATGATTTCCAAGTAAGTTTATTTTCCCTTCCTACCGCTCTGCGTCTTCTTGGGGGAGGGCGCACCAGTGTGGAAAAATCAAACTGAGCAGTGCAATCTGAACAGTGTAGTATGTTCACTTATCCAAGTGCGAACCTGTGAAGAATAGCATATGCCCCGCCTGTCACACCGCTTACAAAGCTTGCACCATCACATTACCGCCCACCAATTGCTACCCAATTGCCCCACGATAAAAGGATAAAATAAAATTACAAATTCATTTTATCCCCTCCAAGTGGTGCATAAAATGAGCGAATAGACGATTCCGAACGTTTTGTTCGAGTCCCTTATGATTCAATCTTATAAGTCAGCCGATTGGTTATATTTGGAGCGTTCTACGCTTCATTTATATTTAAAATCATTTGGTGTTACATTAAGATTACAATGCATCGTGTGTGCCTATCATATCCATTTTCATCACGCATAAGGGGGGCTTCTTTCTATATATGTGTACAAAGCATGTGTGCGTCCTCCCCTTTTTGTAAATCGCTTACGAATGGCACTTTTCTCCTTTCGTATATTTAGTTTTACCGCTTATTGGGATATGCCTCCACTATGCTTACCCTTTTCCTCACGGCTTGCCTGAACCCATTACTGCCTTTTTCTTCAGGTGCAACTTGCAAGGAAAGCCAATCATAACTGCCACCCAGATGTTAGAATCCATGACGAAGAACCCAAGACCAACAAGAGCCGAAGTGACAGATGTAGCCAACGCTGTGTTAGACGGAACCGATTGTGTCATGCTTTCAGGAGAAACTGCTGGTGGAAAGTTTCCAGTGGAAGCTGTAACAATTATGTCGAAGATTTGTCTAGAAGCCGAAGCATGCATTGATTACAAATTGTTATACCAATCATTGGTAGGTGCCATACAGACCCCGATAAGTGTACAAGAAGCTGTGGCTAGGTCAGCCGTAGAAACAGCAGAATCTATCGGTGCAGCTTTAATTGTAGCCTTAACCGAGACAGGATATACTGCTAGATTGATAGCTAAGTACAAACCAAGCTGCACTATCCTAGCTCTTAGCGCTTCTGATTCCACCGTTAGGTGCCTGAATGTACACAGAGGAATCACGTGCATTAAAGTGGGATCATTCCAAGGAACCGACAACGTCCTCAGAAATGCTATTGAAATTGCCAAAGAGAGGAACCTAGTTAAAGTGGGAGATAGTGTCATATGCATTCACGGTATTAAAGAAGAAGTCGCCGGAGCTACCAACTTGATGAAAGTTGTCCAAGTGGATTAAGATGTGATAGCACAAAGTTCACCAAGCTATATAGAGAAATGGGCACGAACACCTGCGTTGAAAAACCCCCCTCTACGAAACGAAGCAGGGGATAGAATAAACGAATAATCCAACAAACGAAGAAGCGGATAATAATGGAGATGTTTTTTATATGATGATTAATTGTACGTACTTTTTTACGTAATTATTTTTATTATGTGTGTCCCGCTTTGTATTGTCAAAAAAAAAAAAAAAAAAAAAAAAAGATTTTTTCATGACAACAAACAATCTGTTGTTGAATGAATGGCCGTTTTAATTGTACATGTAACACACGAACTGTGTCGGTAAAAGTGTCGGGTTAAAATTATGCAATGGATCGACTGATTGGAAAAGCTTAAATTAAGGCATTAAAAACGTTGTGATGGAATTTGCCACTCAGAAAATACTTTTTTCATTTTTTTTGCTTTAATCCGTGCGAAGCAAGAGCGTCGTGGTGGTTCAAAGTTCGGCGGAAAGGTTTCTTTAAATTTAGCATTCACACGACGAGTAATGCTTTGTGATAATGGCGATAGTTCTATTTAGCGTGTTTCCACAATTGGTATGTTCTGTGAGTAAATTTTGTTAAGCCCCTTAAAGAGGCACACCAGTAAAGTCACATGTCCCCTTTTTTTAATGATCGATATTCTTATATAAAAACAATTTCACAACTTCGGGTTTATTGTTTCATTCCTTTTTTGAATGTGCACCTTTCTTCCCAACATGTTATCGATGCTCGAAAAGGGGAATGTCCTGTTTCCTACATTTTTGAAAAATATCCATTTGATTGCCCCTCAAGGGGAGGTGTAGAAAAATGCCTGACCTGTTCATAAAAATTTTACTTTTTACATGGCATTCACGAGAAAAAAAAAAAAAAAAAAAAAAAAAAAAAGGAAAAAGGAAAAAAGAAACAATGAAATAAAAGAAAGAAGGGCCACTTCTTAAAACATCTAAAACGTCATAAAAGTGCAAAAGTGCTAAAATAGCGTACAAAAGAAACGAATACCATTTTTTAAAGAATCCCCTTAAAAAAATGTGGCAGAAAATATAAAAAAAAAGCACGCCGAAGCGGTTCATTTGGGTTATGAGAAAAACAGTTCATCCAATTACACGTACAGCCATGTATATACTCACCCAATTAGTGAACGCTAATATGTTCTTTTGCGTCAAGATGTAGGCGAGTGTTTTGCTTTTTAAGTGTACAATCAGATTGTATCTCCTTAACGGACGCAAAAATTCTCGCGAAGGGCATCGCATACGCGTGTGCAGGGTGATCTCAAGAAACAATTAAACCGGGCAGCTCCTATATGTTTGAAAATCACACAAAAAGTATGTAATTCATTTTTTTTTTCGCCATGTAATATATTTTTTTCGACTGGCATAGACACAATTATGAACTAAAGTTGAGCTAGAGAAGAAAAAAGGAAAAGAGAGAAACGTCAGTTATTCTCTGCTAGAAAGACAAGATGATACGAAAAATTGCGGAAAGAGGAATTATGAAAAAAAATGCACACCGGAGTTACTTCCATTTGGGTAAATACAATGGGGGGCTCTTCCTCAGTGATAAAAAGTATGTACACTCCGAGGGTGGCTTGAAAGCGGGAAGTAACCATTTAGGCAATGATCCTGCTGAGGGAGGCAACACCGTTGACAGTTGTATTGGCAACAGTGTTAGTGGTAGCGACCACGGGAGCATACCCCCCGGGGTGGAAAACAAAATATTCGTACACCAAAAGTATAAAGTACAAATGGCCCTGTGCATAGACAGATTCCCTCTGACCTTTGAGCAGGAAGAATTTGAAAAAGATTTCGAAGATTTCAAAGACAAATGGCTTCAAAAAACAAACAACAATTTGAATATTAACGAGGAATTTTTACACATGAAATATAATTTGAGTTCCTTTCACGATCGGAAGAAGGAAAACTACCTTGAGAGCACCAATTTAGAGGATGAAATGGGGCACGAAAAAGGAAAAAAAGATAAAGGTGTTGACCATATACTAGGTGAAGAAGCGATGTCTGCAGAAAATGACGACCTTGAAAATTTGTTTGCCATAGAAGGTATACAAAGCATTTTAAATGCAAAAAAAAAAAAAAAAAAAAAAAAAAATGATGGAGATGAGAATGATGAAAAAAAAAAAAAGTACGATGACGATCATGAAAGTGAATATAACTACAGAAATGTTACGAGGAAACCAAATAATTTTTTATACTTAGTGGTGAAATATAAAAAAACAGGTAAGTGGATGTTTCCACTGATGGATTTTAAAAAAGAATTAACAATCAGACAAAATTTACAACACTTATGCACAGAACATTTAAAATGTGAAATGCCATTTTTTATTGGATATTCCCCTTGTACATTTGAAAAAAGAAAATATAAAATTCCTCTTTCGTTTAATGAAATTATCGGGAGAAAAATCTTCTACTACAGAGCGCATTACCTTAACCACAACGTCAACTTGGATCTGTCCAACAATGACCATATAAATGATTTTGCATGGTTGTCTCGCTCCGAGCTAAAGGACTACCTCTCCAGCAATAAATATCAAATTATAAAGGATGCCATTCCCCTGACGTAAGGACAAACGGACAGGGGAAAAAATCAACCTATGCTTATGTATGTGTATGTATTCGCTTATGTGTGGACTCATGTGTATGTGCCTCTTTTCGCTCCTTTTTTCTTGCGAATAAATAGGACGAATATAACCCCTTTGTGCTAGTTTCCCATATCAAAATTGACCCGTTCCATTTCTTTCTTAATTTGATCCTTCACTGAATGACCATCAATTCGAGTAGCACTCGAAGTGGTCTGCGAGTCACCATCATCTGCTTTGTTTCCGTCCCCCCCCTTTTCCTCATATAACTTTTGAAAGTACTCCTTTGACCATTCGTATATATTTTTTTTTATTACATGTTCATCTTGAGAGGACTCGGCTGGATTGTGGAGTATCATATTTTTTGTGTAAGCCACGAGGATGCTATTCAGCTTTTCCGAAATTGTTATTTCTTCCGATAAGTCAACCGAGTCGGTTTGGCAGTCCACTTCTCGTTCCATTTGGTAAAGCAAAGAAGCGGTGATATGTAGACGCGTCGAGGCGGTAGGCGGACACACTCTCAGCATATATATCACACGGGTGTACCGGGAAAATGGCGCTTACACATAATTGGGCACTCTCTCCTTCCCCGTGGGAACAAATAAAAAGGATGCACAAGTAGATATATACAAGTTACTAAGACAATATATCTGCTAAGCTATTTTAGAGGGCGCAATTTTTGTGGAACACTTTTGTTTTGTGAATTCTCTACTTGAAAACCATAATTACAAACCAGATTCTTCCCTTTTACAGAATATGCTTAAATTCTTTTGTTCAACTTTTTATTTCTTCTTATCGATGTTCAGTTCAAGAGAAATAATTTAAGCGAATCGTTTTTCTTTTCTTGTTGCCCCTTACCGTGAGAGCTTATATAATGTAAAAAAAAAAAAGACAAAGAGGGAGAACGTAGGATTTGCATCTCTCTTTCCTTTTTGCGAATAGGAAAGGGTCACGTGGAAGACATTTAAAAGACTCCCTTTACACTCCACATAATGCGATTTTGGCATTTCCCCTTCTACCGCGGGGGATTAAAAAAAAAAAAAAAAAAAAATTAAAAAGTTTGTGCTATGTTTGGTCCTACTTTGCTAAAAAGGAGAAACATGCTACTCGGCCTTTTCTTTTTTTATTTACCCTTAAATGAGAAGTTACGATAAACATTGCGAGAAGCTTATACTTCCTTCGCGTTCAGGTGTATTGTATTTTCATTTTTTAATTTCCCTCGCTTGGGACAATCCTACACCACGTGACATATTGCAAAAATACACATTCAATAATCCAAATGATTCGAAATAAACCCATCTGGCGAGGAAGAAAAATTATCGTAATTAGCAGAAAAGGGAACGACCTAACGACATTGTCACATATGATTATTTTGGCCATGTCTTGTATAGCGGGAGGAAGACAAACAGATGAACCTTTCGTTGCGTTTCCGTTGGAGAAACAGACCGATGGCAGTTACAATGCAGAGAATAATATATGATCAGCAATTTAGGTTTTCCTACTGACACAGAAAATAATGTATATACTTCTTTACGATCGTAAAATGGGAGCACATCATGGAGGCGCACAGAACTTAGCTATTATGTAATCGCCTTGTTGTTACCACCCCCCTTGTTCTAATTTTCCCACTTTCCTTTTTTCCCATTCGTGCGCACGACTTCGCGTTCGGCCATGTTCACGAACAGAAAAATGAACACATCAAGACTTACCCCATAAATGCAATGGGCAAAGGCTGTATATACAACTGTGCGAGGAAGCATATAGGTATAATAAGCAAGTGCTTATATAACTGCGCCATGTCAACCTCATGTCAACTTCATGTCAACGTCACGTTAAGTTCACGTCAACATCATGTCAACTTCACGTGGGATACACTTATACAACGCGCTAGTACATAATGGTGTACATGTGGCTGCATTTTTTTTTTTTTTTTTCTCAATAAATAGGTTATCCACATGTACGCGTTCGGTTTGGTGAACATCCCCTCTCGGCATTACACGACAGGTATTTCACTCACACGAAATTAATGTTTGGCAGTGATTCAGTTCGCATTCTTCTCGTTCAGCCTCTTTTAATTGCATGGCTCCGATGTCATTTTTTCGCGGAGAGTCCATCTGGCAAAATTTGCTATATCCAAACGGAGTATAAATTCACCGTTTGCAGTTTTTAAAAAATTAAAATGCAAAATTCACGATGGTTAAAAAAGAAGAGAAGGCTTTCCCCCCACCGGGTGCGAAAAACTCTTTCATGTGTCTGTCAACGATTGTGTACGTTGTCCCATGTTGTAAAATAAAATATTCATAATAATGCGCATATGAAACATATTTACGTATAAATGCCTGTGGTATACCTCTGCGTACACATTTGTGTTGTCTAAGGCGTAAAAGCTTTCCAATTGTGGGAAAATTAAAATTAAGTGAAATTCAAAATTGGCATAGTACATTAATATGTGCTTCATTTATTCGAAGCGAAGTCATCAAGTTTTGTTCATTAACGAATGACGGAATTTTCCATTTTTTAATGTGTTCCAAAATTATGCTTTAAAAAAATTACTGCTAAGGTGTGAAAAACGTAATTGCAACGAAGTGAAGAAAAAATATTGCTGTGTTACTTGAGGAAAGGAAATATTGCCGAACGCTTTTTTTTTTTTTTTTTAGGTGCCTCTTTTTTTCCTTTTCCTTTGCGATGTTTCGCCCTTCTCCGCTTATAATCGCTTAATCATTTTGCCCAGTTTTCCTTCTTTTCCGTGCGCAAATGCAGTTTACGTACGAACAATTAACTTGGGCGGAAAATATTACCCGTACATGGATTTAAATTAAAGCAATTTTCCGTGTGTGGGAATTTGTAAAACGTGAATTTCGAGTACGCGAGCTTTGCGCATAAATTTCCAATACGTATAATGTAAATATATATATATATATATATGCATAATTATTTTGTACACAATCCATAAGTACTGCGCGCACGTACTTATATGTACTCTGCTGTACGGTACGGTACTGTACCGTACGCGCGTTCCCTTAACGTACACTCATACACGGAGTACACGTGCGAGTTTCCATGCCCGCGCAGGGGGCACAGTACCGATGGGCAATTCCTGAAACGAAATATGCGACACGCGCACGTGCGATATGCGAGCGAATACGGGCAACGCTATGGGGATTTATTGCCCTGTGCCCATTGCACATATATACCGCTATTTTATGGTAGGCAACAAAATACATAACACATATGTATATATGAATATATATATATGTATATATATATATATATATTATATATATAGCCCATTCCGATAGGCTGCACAAATGACTTACGTAATTTTGCTAACCCCACAGCAAAACATATGAACAGGGGAGGGTACATTCCGAATAGTGTATACACGTATATACTGCTCCGTGCATATATATATATATGAGTGGATTATTTATACTATACGCATGGGGCCGTTTATATATGCATGAACTATTGTACGCGCGGCACATTTTTATATAAACGCGCTTGTACAATATGTGCTTTAACATACACCCATAATATTCCATGCACGTGATGGGCATGGCTACATTTTTATATGTGCCACATTTCACATGCACAATAATAACAGCTTCAAGCTTTTTTGCATGCTCCCCACAAGTGCTTAAAAAAAAAAAAAAAAAAAAAAAAAAAAAAAACGCTTAAACGGAAATGTTGTCAACTGTGCCTATGTTACATGCCAACTGTCATATGCCAACATGGCCGTAATATGCGTATCATGTGGCCCCTTCTACAAACTCGATCAAATTTGACGTGCTTTTTCGATGCTCTACAAAAAAAAAAAAAACAAATAAAAAGAAATAATAAAAATAAATATATGCGAAAATGTAAAAGAAGCCTGTACATAAGAAGTGTTTAAAAAAAAAAAAAAAAAAAAAAGTGTTATAAAAAATTAATGCTGTTGTTTTTTTTTAGCACAATTTATGAAAGAAATCCATTATTTGAATTGGAACAAAATTGCATACATTTTTGTGAGTAATAAAAAGAGGCAGATATATAGGAGGCAGAATTTTTTTTTTTTTTTTTTTTTTTTTTTCCAAAGTTGACGATTTTTAAGAATTAATTTTCCTTTTTGAGTTATTTCCTTTACACGTGCAGAAGTACATTATATGCAAAAGTGTATGCACATTGATATGCATATGTGCAAATGTATGAATACACGTGTGCATAATTTGAAGTATTCCTCTTAAGCGCACGCATACGGGGACAGGCACCCAGCGCTGCGACCTGAGCTTGAGGTTCAGGCACGTCTCAATCAGGGCAAACCACCAGAACCATATATACACTCGTAAATGAAAAAGTTGCACCATTTAGAAAACCGACCCCCTCGTGATATTCTCTTGCATCAGAGCTTTGGGAATTTGTGCAGTTTCTTCCTTTTTTGCAATTTGCGCACTGCGGAGACGGGAAGAAAATACTAACAAAAGTGGACAAGCCGAACGAGTATAACCATAGGAAGCGTGCGAAGTGTGCGTTCGCCTTGAAACACCTTGGACGAAAATTTGTCGCATAGGAGACATACCTTAAACGGGCATTGTGACGCTCGCATCGTGACGCTCGCACCGTGACGCTCACACCGTGATATTCACAACGTGTCATTGACACCGTAGCGCCACAACAGAATCAACGCACAAGAAAAACACCCTTCCGAATATGAAACCAAAGAGTATCCCTCGGAGCACAAACCACAGAGGCACGACAAAGAGCGCACAAAAAAACAGAAAAAGCATTCTGTTGCGCAGGAGAGAAGCCGAAGAGCAGAAAGAAGAAAAACTGTAATCCCCTCCAATAGTCGTCTTATACAACAGATAGTGTATATATCATGAAGAGTGTTGAACATGACAATGACTCAGCCTCGCAGGGAAATGAAGTAAAAGAAGAAGTTATAAACCAGTACATATTAAATAAATTAAACTTAATTTTCAATAACAATATTAAGTCTATATCACATGAAGATGATAAAAAAGATGAAGAAGAAATTGAAAGAGAAAAGTACAGGAGTGAAGACACTACTTCCAACAATGACGTTACCAGCACGACAACGGTACCGCAGAAAAATGGTCCATTAAGCAAAAAAAGTAGCTCAGTAAATATCATCGAAAGGAATAACACCAATGTTGTGGATGTGTGTAGTGTGAATAATGATCATGGAGGGGGGACCAACACAACGCCAGGGGTAGAAAAAAACATTTTGAATGTCACCAGTGCAAATATTACCAACGTGAATGAAAAGAATAATCTCAATATTGTTGACATAAATGATATGCACGTTTTGGAAAATAACTCTTTAAGTAATTCATTAGAAAAAGACATCTTAATGCATAATGGTGGCCAGACGAAGAGGGAAAATACCGTCGAAAAGGCCAACAGCATAAGTATTAACGATCTGTTCAAGCTGAACTCAGATGCGTATTTTAACATTGATAGCTCTCTGAAGAAAGGGAACCTGAGCGAAATTTTAGGAAACGAAAATAACCTTAACATGTATAATCAATACAATAATGGAAGCACTATCACCAACAATGCGGTGAAGAAAAACGAACGATGGAAGAGATACATTAAATGTATTGAACCATTTTTAGATGTGCATACTATTATAAATTTAAGTCAAACATGTAAATTCTTTTACAGAAGGAAATATAAAGTATGGCATAATAGGTTAATATTTAACAGCTATCTGGGGTATAACCCTAGGGTGCTGTACGAATATGTTTTCCCAAGAATATATAAACACATTCACAGATCGGTTAGGAGAAGGCTTTGCCTAGATTTCACCATGTGTACTTTAATAAAAGACATAACCGTAGCGAATGTACTAAACCAAATTTACAACTTTGATTCGTTAAATACGAAGCATTTATTTATATATAATTTGCAGGAAATTTATTTTGATTTTTGTCATCATCTGACGGATAAAACTTTAGAAGTTTTGGCGCAGACGAGATTACCCTCGTTGAAAACGTTAAGTATAAAATGTGTTCGGAACAAATATTTGACCTGCGCCCCCTTGACAGTTATGTTGAGGAAAAATAAGTGGCCAGTGTTTACCAATTTTATTTGTTCCTTCTCCAATGCATGGCTAGAACCCATTTTCATAATGGCGAATTTTATTATCAATCGAGCTAACAATCAGAACCATTTGATTTACCATAAGTTGAAGAACTTACGGAAGACTTTAGAGACCATGAAGAATTTTGACAACTCCATTGTTTCTTCTTCTGCTCATGAGGAATGCAACCGCAGAATTATTAACGAAACTCACAGTTACAATTTCATGAATTTGCACAGCTGTGTAGATGGTAGTAGTAGCATGGATAGGTCAAATTTCGCAGAAGAGACCTGTGCACATGGGAATAACCACGCTGCCTGTAGTGGTGTATGTAGTGCCGGATACCCCAATGAGTGCACCAACACCTGTAGCAACAATGTATACAGCCGCAGTCGTGATCAGGACCGTAGCCGAAATATCGGTGGGAAGAAAAAACTCAAGTCTTTGCTTAATAGCGAAACAGAGTGCAGCATTAGTCAGTCTGAAACGAATAACAACTTTAGCCTTTTTAATAATTTCTTTTATAATACTATCAAGCATTTTGGCTATTCCTCGAAAGTGCAAAATGGCTTGCCGTACCCGGACTATAGCACTTATGCCAAGAGTTCCCCTCAAAGCCGGAAGGATGATCTGCAGGTACCAACTGCTACATCAAGGCCACAAGGTAGCGTAGTTAGCAGCGGAGTTGGCCTGGGAAGTGGTATCGGAATGGGTAGCAGCTACGGTGGGCACACGCACGGCAAGTACGGGGGGAAGAGCTCGATTGGAGATCCAAACCAAAGTGGAAGCAACACCCCCCAGCCGCATGAAGGGCACGACCAGGATCAGCACGAACGGATACAGCATGATCAGGCACATCATGATCACTCGCACCATCATCATGCACACCATGAGCAGTCCCACCATTATTACCCACACCACGATCGTCTACACCATAGCCGTACTCGACATTTTGGCGCTCACGAAAAGAAGGATATTTTTGATGAGTTCCTTTCTGGTGAATATTCCGCTACGTACAGCAACGAGAAGAGTAGCATCGTATACGAGCCAGAAAATAGCACTTGCGGGGTGAAGGAGGAATGTAAAGAAAGAGATGGCAAGTGGCAGAAGAGGGAGGAAGATGATGACAGTTACAACGCTGAAGAAAGAGGACACATGGGAGAATCTCATCAGAACAGTCTGACGGATGGAGGTAGGAACTGTTGCGAGAGGAGGAAACAGAAGAATGAAAATAGCAAGAGGAAGAATGAGGAAAAGGGATTCCCCGAAAATGTAGAGGAAGAAATAAAAATTCGAAAAGTGAGAGAAGGCGAGGAAGAACGAAATGAGAAAAGGATCGACAATGAAAGGAGAAGTGACAACGGGGACACACAGGTGAATAACGCAAGTGATATAAAGGGAGACAGAAGAAGTCACAAAAAGTACGAAGAGGATGAAGAGACTGATGAGCAATTCCACGAAAATAATAGTGTAAGTGTTGATGAAGAGGAGAAGAAGAATGCAACAAAGGATGTATACGAGTCAGAAAAAAATAATCAAAAAAAAAAAAAATTCGAAAAAAAAAAATTCTATGAAAGCAAAAAAAGTAATCAAAATGGAAGTAATAAAAAGTCCAAGGTGTTAACAGCAGAGAATATTTTTTGTATGAATATTTTACACAACAATGTTAACACGTTTGATGAGGACGAGGACGACGAAGACGACGAAGTTGATGAAGAAGATGAAGAGAAAAATTTGAATAAATGTCGCTGTAATGGAAATAGCTGTATATACACCACAGAAGAAATTAATTTCAAGTGTAAATGTGATGATTGCCCTTTTGCCAATGGATATAAAAATTTAATATCTGTAGACGACCCATATATTCAATCACACTTTGTACAACCCAATTTGGATATCCTCGGCTCATGGGGAAGCAAATGCTTCCTAGAAAGTATAGGACTGGATATTTACGTGAAGGGTTATAGTGTAGCATTAAAAAATGAAAATATAAAAATCTGCGTAAAGTTAAGTAAAAAGATACAAGAAGAATTGTACGATTTGAGTAAGAGTGAAAAATATAAGAACAATAATTTGGTATACCTACTGAGGGATAAGGGAAGTGAATTACTTTCGAATACCCCGTTAACCATCGAAACTGATGAGAACAGGGGAATTGACATTTGGACCTTGCCTATATCGCTAGCCATTAGTAAAAAAAATAGATACCTCTTCTATTTGGTATTAAAAGGAGGGGCCAAAATTGACATTTGGGATTATTTAGGGAAATCCCCCTTATACATAGCTTGTGAAAATGAATCGAAAGAATTCGTGGAGGTGTTGCTAGAAGAGAGGAGGAAGAGGAAGAAGAAGAATAATATCATCCAGTATAGTTATAAGAGCTCTGTTACGGTGGAGCGGGAAGGATCCATTGTGGAGGGCATGAACAGTGGTAACGATGCACGGGTGAACGATCGATGCCAGGATGCATCTCCCCCCCCCGCTACAGAAATGGAGAAAAATACCCCCAAGGAAGGAACTTCAACAGAAGAAGGTTTCCCCGATAAGGGTACCTCTCTCGAAAAGGCAAATCACATTGATAAGGGAATTTCGCTCGAAAATCAAACCTCAAACGATGCAGATTTATCCACATGGGAAGGAACCAAAAAAAATAACGACAACTGTAACACGATCTGTGTGAGTCCATATGGAAACACATGCGACAGTTATTATGTAACTTTCCCCATAGACATAGAAAATGGATACATCCCCCTCAACATTGCTATTAAGAAGAAAAACTTCTCAATCGTGAATTCGCTAGTAAAAAATGGAGAAAATTTGAATATCATTTGTCCCTTCGTGCGCGATTACAAATCCCCTCTTTATCTGGCCTGTGAAAATAACATAAGTGAAATTATACAATTGTTACTAGAAAATAAGGCTAACCCAAATTGGTGCTACCATAACAAATTCACACCCATTTTGCTTGCGTACAATTTGAATAAGGCTTGGGTGAACCATTTTATTGATGCAGGAGCAGGAGAAAAACCTTGTGACAGGCACATTTTAACGGAAGTTCTATCCTGCGCAATCTTTAAGAATGATTTATCAACTGTACAGTTGTTGCTGAAGAAGTACCCACAATTGTTACAGAAGGAACATAATTTATGGTCCCTACCATTTATCCAGGCATCTAAATTAGAGAGACTAAACATATTAAAATATTTACACACCTTGAAGAAGGAAATTATTAATCAGCTGGATTCAAATAATGTGTTGTCGCCAATTCATGCTGCTGCTGAAGAAGGGAATTTAGAAATTTTAAAATTCTTACTTGAAAATAATGTAAATATAAACCTGACAAATAAATACCATCAGAATGCTCTGCATATCGCATGTTTGGAAAATCAGGAAAAAGCGGTCCAACTTCTACTCACACATAACATAGATGTAAACTGTAAGGACAACATTAATGGCGAGTGCCCCCTAATGATTTGCATTCGCACAAGGAACGAAATTCTAGCACATCATATTCTCAATCAAGGAAAAAATATTAATTACAACCTTACCAATATACATGGAGAAACTTCCCTAATATATTCCATCTTTTACGGATTGTACGATATTGCCGATGTCCTCATGACCAGGGGAGCCGATGTCTCAGTTAGAGATATCAATGGTGACAAGTCGTATAACGTTGCATGCGAGAGGGTCTTATCCCACAGAACTTGTAAAAAAGTACTAAAGAAATTTCTTAAACTGTATAGATCACAGAATAAAAATTTCCTTCCCAAGAAAAACAAAATTAACAAAAAAAATAAATTTTATCAATCCTACCAGAGCATCAACCAGAGCTTCCTTAGTATCTTCCGTATCAAAAAGGAGAAAAAGAAAAAAAAAAACCAATCACCCTACACGGTTGAAAATGATGAAACCGTTCTTCCTTAGTTTTTCCCGGAAGCTAGCGCTTATCGGTTCAGCGATTAAAGCTGAGTATGATGAACGGTGCGGGTAACATACCGTTGTCGTTCTGCCAAAGGGGGGAGAGTGGCCATCGTGGAGCAACTTGACCGTTATTATGGGGTGAGCGCGTATTAGCGCTGTGCCCGTTTGGTAAACCGTGTCGGCGAGCCACCCCAACCCAAATTAAAATGCAAAAAATTTGTTACAAAGATTGCCAAAACGGAGAAAATATTTTGTTTATGTAAAAGCCAAGTCCTCCAAAAAAAAAGCGCTCTTGCCCCATACGGCCACACATACATACATGTGTAAAATATGTGTAAGGGTATGTGTATTGCTATCTTCAAATGGAAAGATAGGAACGCACATAGGCATGCATACCCGCGCATATACTTGTATGTCTGCGCTTCTTGCAATGTTTTTTTAATTAAAATGTTTCACCTTTTTAAGGCACAGCAATTGTGCATGTTTATGTATATGCTTGGTTATATGCATGTGAGCTTTTTTTCTTTTTCTTCTTTTTTTTTTTTTTTGTATGTATAGCCCACATATATATATATATATATATATATATATATATATGCCCGTGTGTACGCATGCATGTGTGTACCGCATATGTATATGTTGTGCAGGTGTACCTAGCGAGTATAGTGAGCATCATGACGAGACAGAAATGCTGCAATTATGTTATTAATTTTGTGTTTTTTTTATATAGTTTGTAAAGTAATTATTTTTGCCGCCATTTTGCTAACACTCGTGCTTTCATTAATTTTGAGACTCATTATCATCATATTATTGTTGATTTTTCATTATTACCATATCTCTGCCTTTCTGTTTATTACTATATATATTTTTTTTTTTTTTTTTCTGTGTCTTCAAATTCATCCATTTGGAGGTTTTGCCACTTTGTGTGTGAACTACGTAACAGAAGGCGATTCCGAAATGATTAGTTCAAAAATCTGAAGTGTAATTCATAAAATTTTGCGAGGATGCTTGCTACGTAGAGGTAGTGTAAATAAAAAGGGGGGGGCGACTTCCCGCATGGAGATTTTTGATTTGGGCTGTGCTGAATATGGTCATTGGAATGGAGGGCATACCGACTGTGGTCCTACGTCACGATGAGCTTTACATTACTGGGCTAGCAACCTACAAAAAAGGGGGAGCACCAAACAGGTGTCACACGTGCCAAATCAGATACCACATAAGCATACGCGTGCGTGCTGCGAACACACCGCGCAGGTGTCGTTACTTGTTGAGGAACTCTTTGTAATCAATTTGGTCCGCTTCGTTGCACACCTCCCTAGAAGTGTTCGAAAAATACATATATGTATATATGTATGTATATATGTATATATATGTATGTATATATGTATATATATGTATATATATGTATGTGTATATATAAGCTGCGCTAACGAACCCTTCATTGCATCAAAATGGAGAGTCTACTGCACCGTGTCTTACGCACCTGATAATTACATCCATTTCTGCAGTGGACATTCTTGACCCAACAGTGGTGAAGAGTGACTTAAACTGATCCTTGGGAATTTTGCCTGTTCTCTTTTTTTTTTTTTTTAACGATAAATGAAAGGTAAAAATAGTATATGTTATGACCACATGTATGCTGAAATTGTGACTATGGAAATATGCGCATGGTTAAGGAACAAAGGAGGGAGAATTGCATCTCCCTTTTTTTTTTTTTTTTTTTACAATATTTAAAATTCTTTGGAAGTTACAAACACTATTATAAACATGGGAATAGTTAAGCATAAATATGGACGCTATTTACATTAACATCATAATGGTTAAATACATCCTCTAATACTTCCGTGGATACACTAGGCAACTTGAGTTTTCCGCAGAACTTTTTTATATTTGACAAGGAGCATATCCCTAAGTGGAGTAGGTAAAATATAGTAATGGAAAGTGTGATGTGGAAGGGGCCACTATAAATTCCTTTTGGGTCTATCCTTTTTTAAAAATACATTTAGAGGTCAATGGAACTTGTTTGCTCCTTTTCCAACCGTTGGTGGCGTGGATAAATTCGTCTATATCTTCCTTCGAAGGGACATAACCCTAAGGGGAGAAAATGGACTCAGGTTAAGAAAGGCCTATCGGGAGTTTCATTAATTTGAAGAGTTTCGCTAATGGCGGGGTTACCCTCGAGGATATTTCTTCAAAAAGGACGGAATGACTCCGCTGCATCCCCTTCGAAAGCTTACCAACTTGTACACAATAATCAGGGCGTTCTCTATATTTACATTTTTGGATCCATCCTATGCAGGGGGGGGAATAGTTTTTCAAAAAAGTGGACAACAGTTTGAGCACGTCGGGGCAAAAAAAAAAAAAAAAAAAAAAAAAAAAAAAAAAAAAACATCGTAACGGTGCACTGAAAAGAAATGCACCAGAAATGTAGACAAATTTTTTCACTACAAACGCGTGCCACTATCAACTGTGATGCAATGGTACTATTCCACATGCAGTACTGTTATCATTATGGGTATGCTCCCTTTTTGAACACCAATGAGGTAGGGGAACAATAAGCTTTTTTTTTTTTTTTTTTTTTTTTTTTTTTTACAGATAGTTTATTAAAAAGGGAAGTTAGCTCAACTTCTCGCGCCAGTTCCTGAGTTGCATTAGAAATGAGGAAAACGAAAATAAAAAAAATGAGGGACATACTATAACATGGAGAAACATGCCCTGACAGGAGAAACGTGAGAAGACCCCAGGAAATATAAATAAGTTCACACATTGCACCTCACAGTTAAACATAATATAGGCACTTCGTACACATGACATTGTGTGCGCGTGCAAATCCTCTGTGAAATTATTTAAACGTACCTCCATTGGGTCAACCTTCCTGTCGTGTAATCTGTGAAATTTGCGCAGGAATTTTTCCCTCCTCTGGGTAACCACTACAACCTACCACTGAGGGCATAATAACTGACCAATTCAGTTTCTAAAAGAAAATGTCCACAACTTTTCTACTGTAAAGGAGCGCAGAAGGTGTATCCCGAACGAGAAAATTGTATTTCCGATTTCTTAATAGAACATTCGCATACACTTAACGTATGCATATATTTACACTGCGCTCTCGCCGGAACGTTTTTGGAAAAGAGAGGTGGGTAGGGATCCAAGAGGATCAGGAAAAGTTTGTATCGATCTAATTAACGAAAAAAAAAAAAAAAAAAAAAAAAAAAAGGGGAATTCACCGTGCAGGCATACATAAAATATATTCGCACGCATGCACGCGTAACTACGCACATGTGTACACTTACATGATTTGCACATGTTGCTCACTCCACGCTAAACCGAAGGCAAAAACAATTACTCTTATGGGGTGGAAATAATTAAATGTTGCAGTTATGCTTATATAAGCTAAATATTAAAATCAAACGTAAAAAGGAGATGCATAAATAAACGCATGAGCATATGCGTGTTCACATATAAATATGGATGAACCATTTAATAAAAAAAAAAAAAAAAAAAAGAGGAAAAATATGAAAGCATCCTCTCCTCAAAAAATTTGCAACGATAAAATAGCACACTGAATGTGCACTATTTGCATCTTTACGTTTATACAGAAATGGAAAGACGTAAAAGAGGAGCAACTCTTCATATAAGCGCACAAGATACATATACATGTCCGAGTGTGCCTATCCAAAGGGGTAGTAATCACACAGGGGGTGGGGGATCACGTGGATACATACACATGTTATACATATACGAAATGTACACATTTGTGAAAAATGAATTAAAATAGACTGCTTGGAGGTCGAAAAAAGGAGAAAAAAAAAAAAAAAAAAATTGCAAAATGGGATTTTGCATGAAATTTTTTTTTTTTTTTTTTTTTTCCCAACTTGGTTGATACATAGAATTAATTTGCCTAAAAAGACTTCAAAAAAACAAAAGGTACACATGGGGCGGCTGTGTGTGTGTCATGGGACCATAGATGCGCTTCGACCTCAGGGGAATCCTTCCGCCCATGTACATGGGCTCATACATATAAAAACATATGTACACGTATAAACATATGTACATGTATAAACATATGTACACGTATAAACATATGTACACGTATAAACACATTTAGACATATGCATGAACCCTAAGATGAGTAGAACAAAATATAGAGGGACAAAAAAAAACCCAGGAAAAAGAAAAAGGAGGATGCAGCTTCCGCTTGATACGTTTCTGCCTGGGTTCTGTTGTCACCACCACGGTTTTCATAAAAGTACGGCTCTTCCGTCATGTTGGTGTAGGACATTCCAAAGGAAAAGGGGTTCACCCAAACGCCAAAGGAAGCCCTTAACCCTACATTGTTAGAATAACCATTATTTCTCCTAACACTTTCTTTTCTTTTCGGAGTGGGTCTAGGTTCTTCCTTATTCGAATATTTATGTTCTGTGCTATTTTTTCCCCTTCCATACAGAGGTATTACATTTTCCCTTGAAACTTCAGCTTTGCACACAGGACAGTCATTATTTTTTTTAATCCAAGCGGAGAGACATAACCAACAGAATAGATGGCCACATTTCGTTACCACTGGGTCTCTCACATCATCAAAACAAATGTTACATTCGAATGTACTTGTACCATCATTTTCTGATGTTGTATTCTTGTTGGAATTTATTTCCGTTTTGTTTTTTTCTTCCGAATTGTTATTATCATTACTGTGTTCTACATTTTTCTTGTCTTCACTAATGTCACTTTTTTCTTCCAATTTTTTTTTTTCATCCTCATTTGGGCCTTGTTCCTTTTGTACCTCAACTTTTCCATCTGCATTCTCTTTATATATATCATCCTCGAAGGTAAGCTTTTTGTATTTTTCCTTTACCCCACTACCTTTTATCATAACGTCGTTATTGTGATATGCCCCCCCCTCTTTTAACTCATCCCTCTGAGGACACTCCTCTCTGGTACCCTGTTCCTTGGGGGTACTTTCTCCTAATACGTTTTTACGATTCACTATGTTGTTATTATTTTTGCCTACAGTTACGTTTTGCCAACTGTATGTACTCTGGAAATCGGTTGATAGTATCCTCATATGGGGAGGCGCTTCTTTATTGTAGTTTTCGCAGTTGGTTATTCCCACTGTATGTTTAGGGGTGCTATTTGTAAATGCGTCAACAACTGGGGAGTGATTTCCCCCCTTTTCGGGGTTCACAAATTTGACCTCCTCTCTTGCTTCCGCATTGGAATTACCATCCTCGGCGTTTCCACTATCATTCTGTTGTGTGCTACTTTTTAAGAATGGCAGATCCTCCCTTTTTTTAAAAGGGTCCACGTTACCGGAGCTTATTTCGCTCTCTTTGATACTGTCTGGGGCGTTGTTCTGAGGCGTCAACGTACTCTTCATTTGACCTTCCCCTGAACAATCGCCATTTTTATCGTTTAACCGTATGGACGATAATTGTAAAGAGTTTTCTTCGCTTTCATTTTTTTTTGCGTAATTTGGGTGGGAACTTCCTGAACGCTCATCCGCCAAGCTTTCTCTTTCTCCCTTGGAAGTTAATTTACTTTTTATGTCACAGAGCAGCGGTTCTGGAGACTCATCGTTGTTGTCCTTCCTATTGAGGAATTCTTCGTTAACATCATAATCGTATATTACATCGTACAGCGAATCATATTCGTTTTCTTTCTCATTCATTTTTGGGCTTTCGTTTAATCATTTTAAAAAAAACAACGGGGGGGAGGTTTCTTTTTTCTTTTTTTTTTCTTTCTACCTTTTGAAAAGAGTTGTGCATATATATGTATGTATATTCTTCCTGGCTAACTAGCTCGTATAAATGCGGAAGGCTTCTTTTTTTTATTTCCTTTCTTCTGGTCTAATTGAATTAAGCAGTGCGAATTTTAATCAAGAAAAGAAAATGATTTACGCGGAAACACTTCTTCAAAATATTGTATACTTTTCCACAGTCGTATACGTGTGAGTGATTCTCGCAATGCAGGATTGACTTGTTTGAAACTCCAACGGGTGAAATGATTATTTTACAAAAAAAACAAAAGTGGGTAAACAAGGCCTAACATGTATATAATTGTACACGTCTCTGTATTGAATACATTTTTTCTTTCATACATAAATGAAGGTAATGAATATTTTATAATATTCCGCTTCGCGGATATCAAAACAAAACGCATTTACACGAGGGAAAGTGAGAAAATTGACTCTTTTGCTTAAACTTGTAAAAAATGATAAAAATGCTGTTTTAATTTTATTTTAACTTTTTTTTCCTTTTTTCCCCCCCTTCTTAAAATGCAACGCTCATTTAAAGCAAAATATAATAAAACATGTATGTAATTTTTTTGCATTCCCCATTAAAAAAAAAAAAAAAAAAAAAAAAAAATTTTGTATGATGTAAATGAGCGAGTTGACACAATAATAATTTTAGGCCACCTTTTTTAAGACAATTTTCTTAAAACAATAAACAATTTCTTGATTAATTTATATATAGACTTAAATAATACAAACATAGAAGTTATAAAAATGCGTTAAAAATGTTTTTTTCTGCAAGAAAGAAAAAAAAAAAAAACAGCAAACTTTTGAATAACATCTTTTTTTTTTTTTTTAACGGCGTAATTATTGGATGAGCCACCATACATGAATATAACTCGGTTATTCCAATGTAATGTAGAAAAGAATTTGAAACCCGTTACACCTTTCAAGTGGAGATCCTCATAACTTGCTATTAAAAAAATGGAAATTTTCCCCCAATGAGTTTATTTCGAATTAAAATGCGGAACGCCGGAAACTTATATGTATCATCATGTATACACTACACATCCCAGTACACTAGGGTGTCAATAAACCATACGATAGAAGGAAAATATTTTCAAATTTGAGAAACGTATTACGTTGACATATTAACATCTTTAGAACTGTGCTCGTGTTTTTTTTTTTTTCCCCGCTCCTCCTATTCACAACATAATGCATGCTTTATTTGCAAATGTACTTTTAATGGATTCCTAGGAGTTGACAAATATGTCGAACACATTAATCCTTTTATACCACCAATCGGTTATACACGCATCTGCTTGGTATTTCAAACTAATTAAAAGAACAAAGGAAGGCTCCCCCAGAATTTCTTCGCTTTGAACGTGGACATGTTTTTTTTCAGCCAACGATTAGAGATAATAACTTTTTTTCGAAGATTAAACCTTCTTCTTTGAGAAAATTGCTCTTCCTTTTGCAAAAGATGCGTGTACGATTGTGTTTCCAAAGCGTTGGGACGGAATACTTTATATACAGTGTTTTTTAAAAAAAACAACTGTTTATATATGCACATGTATCCCCTGTGTTTGAATGCTTAGCCCTGTTGGTATGCTTCTATTAGTCGTAGCGTATGCCTGGGGTCACGTTCATTGCGCTATCACTGCTAGAAAATTGAAGTCGTGCTTTCCCTCATTTTGCATGTCATGGGTTTTAAGAAAATTTATTTATGGAGGCAAAAAGTTCATTTGAAGCTATGTACTCTTAGATTATTACTACGGCAACCAATCCATCGGCTACTAGTGATGTCTGATGGGTATGTATAATGTACCATTAGATGCTACACCCCTGTGCGACGTATTTTTTTCCAAATTTTCTTGTCCATTCCTTCACCGTCACTCGAAAAGTGCGCTTATAATGGTTGGGAATAAAAATTAAATTTGAAAAAAATAAAACAAAAAATCATGCTGCGTCAATGCTGACATTAGAATATATTTGTGTTTCCTAAAAAGGGGCACCTCTTACAAAACCCTTTTTCAGTGACAGAGCTAGAAAATACTTCTTTCTGAAAGGGGCGTTACCCAGAAAGGTAAGAACAAGAAGTAAAGAAGAAAAGAACGGGTACTGTAACCCTCCTACGAAGCAGTTATATATATATTTCCTGTTTTAAAACTGGTGGGCATATTTAATGTTTCCTTCATTTTTGCAGCGCATTGGCGTATGCAGAGACGCCACTAACGTTTATTATGTGGCTAGCTAAATTATATATATTATATATACTTATGTACACATGTGTAGAGCAAATCGGACGAAAAATATGAACCGTTCATATTTTTTTCTGGAAAACATCTCCCCTATAGCTAGTTTACACACACATTAGGCATTTTTTTTTTTTTTTTAAGCGAAGGATTTTAATCTGCTGCAAAGCTAATTTGTAGTTTCTGCAGCTTGATAGGAGAGCATTATCAAATTTTGTGCATCTCGTTAGTACTTCCATTTCTATAGTTCCCGCATAAGCGCGGTTCTGTGGGAGCATTTTTTTTAGTTACCCGTTTAGCCCTTATCCTTTAACACACACTCGTTCTTTTAAAACTATTACTTGTGAAAACCATTCGTAAATGTTTTACACACCAACTGGGCTTATTAATCCCTTTTTACACATGAAAAGGGGGAGGAGGGTTGTGTTTCAAAATTTATGTTAAATGTGGGAATGGTGAGGAGCAAAGCATGCACATATAAATCATATGTAGATATATATGTACACACGCACAAATAATGCTAATCAGTGTAATTTGGACGAATGTACATCATTGTACAGAAAAAAAAAAAAAAGAAAAAAAAAAACAAGTGATATTTTTCAAATAAACAAAAACAAGAAAAAAAAAAAAAAAAAAATGTATTCAAAATTTTTTGGACCTTTGCAACTTTTCAATAACGGCAGAAAAGGCTGCAAAACTAGCACACCCTCCAACCATGGAGGGTATCCCTTTTTTGTACGAAATAGTAGCTCCTGTTAAGCAGCCAGAATATAACGTATTAGTTATGTCATTTGCTGCTCTAATTTTTTGTAAAGAATTTTCATAGAAGGAGAATAAAAATCCTATTTTTGCAAAATTGAGACAAGAGCTTTTTATTGATTGTTTAAACAAATGAAACTGTTCCTTCAGTTGTTCCTTGTAACTTAAATTGTAATCTATATTGGTTGGCTGCATACTAAAAAAAAAGGCACCAATTAAAACACCCACAAATCCTCCACCAAGGCCCATTCCGATACATTTGGGGATAATTCCCTCATTTAAGTATGTGTTGACTTTCAAAAATATTTTCTCCTGATCAGTTAGTTCTTCTCCCTTTTTAAAAATTTTAAAATTTATATATTTGTCATTCAGCAAAATGTTATTGTTGCGTCTGTTTTGGTAATTGCTACCATTGTCGTTGTTATTTAAATTCATTTTGCGCTATAAAGAAATTTCACTGTTAGCTTCGGCAATGAATGAATTTACATATCTTGTAAGATAGTTTCTCTCGAAGTTGTATTGTATTTCCTTTTTTAAAATTGTTTTTTTTTTTTTTTTCTGGCGCATTCGGGGATATAGAAGTGCTTGCTACTTTTGCTTCTATATAAATTATATATCAAAACTTTGCCACCTTTGGAGCATTCAAGCTCTATGCATATTTTACATTTTTCGTAAATTACAAAAAGGTGTTTCTTATAAGAAGAAGGAAAAGGTTGTCATTTTTAAACAAAAAAGAAAAATATTAAAAAATTAAAATTTTGTTTTTTTCGAGTTGGAAGAAAAAATAAATAAATAAAGTGCATTTGCCGTATCTACATTTTTTTTTATGTGAATGAACAACTCGCTTCCAGCTCGTAATCCATATGGTGGTTTTTTAGAAAAACGACGTTTTTCTGTATTTCTTTTAGCAACGGTTTGCGGTTGAAAGTTTATTAAAAGAGATATTTAACCGTTATGTTGACCATTTGAATGTTTGAAAAAATGAGTATACACACGTTTTATCATTTGACGCGTATTTCTCCTTTTTTTTTTTTTTTTTTTTTTCCACCTTCACATGGAGATCTTATTAAAACAACTTTTCTTTTGCGTAGAAGTTAGCGTGTTTTCAAAATAATTTCCGTTTAAAAAGGGATACGTTCACAGGTGTTACTTTAGAGTTTTTTCCGATCTAGGAATGCACATGGGGAGAATATGTACACGTACAAGTGTATGTATATATGCACATGTAAACTTTTATGATAGCACTTTCTTCGCGCGCTTAAAATAGGACACATTCATGCAATGCAAGTGATGGTGCGCATTTTTATATCCATAATGCTCCGTACCAACGAGCAGAAGCGGTATGGTACATTAAAATGTCACAGATGGGTGAAGTAAAAAACCGCTAGCAAGGTTAAGAGCTGCATCTCTGCTTAACAATATTTCCACAATCTTAAGGGCAAATTCGACAGCAGATCCTGGGCCCACGGAGGTTATACAGTTCTTTGATACGCAAACTCTTCCCTTGCCGATATGCTTGAAATCAGTTTCGAACGATGGGTATGCTACTGCCTCAACGTCATCAATTAGGGAATGGCGATGTAGGACAGTTTCAGGTGCTGCACATATGGCCGCATAAAATCTGTTGCTATTTTTCTGTGCCTTCAGCATTGTAATAACAGTTGGACAATTCGATATTGCGTTCGATCCTTTCATGCCTCCTGGAATAATGATAACATCAAAGATGTTATCCTTCACCTTGTCAATTAAGGTGTCCGCAATGATAACATTTTTCGACTGCAAGCACACCTTTTCTGTTTCCTCTACGGATGCTGTTGTCACGCTGATGTCTTTCGTAAAAAAGAAAAGGGGAACACGTATATATATATATATATAAAAGGTGCGAAAAATATATCCTTGCGATATACACATACGGCATACCTCATACAACATTGTTTTTTCCGTCATATGTGTAACATTTTCTCTTCATTTTTTAAACCGACAGATATATTAAATCATAATTTTTCCAACACATAATAAGCATAAATGCCACTGCAAGTTCACATGTGTGGGAATTTTTCCTTACTAGCTCTCCTTAGCACATCGACCGTTGTAATATATTCCACATCTTCCGATCCTGATGCCTTGGGAGCAAAGAGTCGTCAAAGAGAGAGGGAGAGAGAGAAAAAAAAAAGAGTGAGTTAGGATGAATTAAGAAGGGCTTTCTTTAACAAAAGGGGGTGAATTTGCCAGGGTTATCTTCCCAAATGTACACGAATGGGCATACTAATAACGTAGGTAAGCACATAGGTGTTCAATCATCCTATTCTTATCGACACAGAACAAAATGGCAATCTCTTACCACTACAACTAAGGCTGTTTTTTTTCCGCTCATGGTGATTTTATACGATATGAAAGGGTATAGGGCTTTGCTTGGCAAAATGTACGTAAAGGAGGGGGGCAACCTATATGTATACTAATAAATGGAGGTGGGCAACTATTCCGCGTAGCAATTAAGAAATGGCAGTTTTTATTTGTATCAAAAAGAGATTTTGCGTTTAATTATATGTGATATTTTAAAAATGCCCCTTTTTTTTTTTTTTTTTTTTTTTTTTTTTCTTACACATTTAATGTGACTCCTTATATGAAATGCGGAAAAAAGTAACGTTCAGGGGAAGTAAGGCATAACGCCTTCGAATTGAAGGGGCATACCATCACCATGTGCTCATTTTGTATACATGTGCGAAAGCATTTTTGGGTGATGGGGATTCACCTGCGATGATATAAAGAACCCTTCTATATAAGGGGGGTATGTATTAGAAGAAAAATGCATGCAAAAAAGCAGAAAACAGAAAAAAGAAAACAAATGCAGTTACATTTGCGAGTATAAACTGAAGAAAAAATAAAAACATAGAGAACGTTATAAGTTGCTTAAAAGGATACATGCTGATAGTTTATTTTCATTTTCTATAGTTTTCTTAAATAGTCCAATATGTAACTTGTAAAGTTTGTTCATTATGTAGAATCATACGCAAGTGAACGCCACACACACACGAGCATAACATTTTCTTTTTCGTTCTTTCCTATACATTCTGACAAATAATGGCATTATTTTGAGCAATAGTTTGGCCCACCTGTACACATTGGCTCAGCGAAATTTGAAGTAGAACTATTTTTGCCCTGCCATCTGCTCCCGTGTAACAAGCCAAGTTTACAAAATGGACGCTAATACAGGGCGAGATTTTTCAATAGAGACCCCCTTTCAACTGTGAGCTAAAAATTCCGTAGAGGAGGAAAAATTCCTACCTGGGCATATAGAAGGGGTAATTAAAAACAATTTAGAAGATAGTGCATAAAATAATTTACACACAATATGTCGCACACATACGCAGGACGTGAATTAATTAACGTAAGAGAAGAAATGGAGGCCAGAAGTGTGTGAGAAAAATCGCTGATACGGACAAAGTACCTGAGGAATTATCCCACAGGAAAAAAAAAAAAAAAAAAAAAAAGGTCACATAGATAGGTATATGTGCATACAATATATACATATACACATCTGTGTAGTTAATTTTACGTTTACCGGCACACGCGCAGAGGCAAACTTAAGCCTTGCGAAAAGGGAGGAATTTTGCCAATTTAAAAAAAAAAAAAAAAAAAAAATGAACATATTGGAAGGAAGGCGCTTTACAGAGAAAGAACATATCTGATGAAAGACACATCTCCACATAATGAACGACGAAGAAATGAGTTGCGTAGAGGAAGGTGTAAAAAACAAAAAGGACAACAAGGTCCTTTACATGCACCAAATTTTGGAGAACCAATTTGATAAACAAATAAAACAAGAACAAAATATCTATGAAAGAAATGCAGACTTAAGAAAGTACGAAGATTATATTTCTCAAAAGAAAAAAAGGGCTTTCACCCTTGGAGCCATTGATGGAATAGGTGGTATTAGCTTCTTAAATGCCCCTTTGATGAATCCTGAAAATGCAAAGATTGACCCACCCATTTTACAATTACCGTCGGCAACCAATTTGATAAAAAATGTGCACGTTAAAGTACATCTTGACAAGAACATTGACAGGTCGTACAAATACAGGACCCAAAATAGTAACAAAGACATTATCAGGAATATGAAGCCGATGTATTCCTTGCCCGAGAAAGTTATAACCTATTATATGCACGAGGGGGGCCACTGGCGAGCGGAACAGAATGAGGGGCGCATTAGGGAAGGTGTTATGGAGGATCATTTGGAGAACACCAAAGAAGAGATTAAACCTGATGATGCGCAGATGGACAAAATTACGGACAACTGTACAAATAGCAACGTAGACACGGAAATAGAACCCCCCTGTGAAGACATAGAAATGGTGTACGTTGCTAATGATACGTCCGACAAAGCATTTCACGAAGAGGACTACAATATAAAAAGCTCTTATGTGTCTTCACCTCCCGTTGCGGAGAAAGAGGCGATGTGGTCAAGGGGAACGACAATGTTCCTCGAAGAAGCTCCCTTAGAAGCACACTTAGAAGCACCCTCAAAAGCGAAACTGGTTAAAAAAAACGAAGACCTGAAGACGCTAGCCAATACGGCAAACACATCTTCAAATGATAGAAACGATACGAAAATAAACAAAAATTTGGAAAATGAAGATAACCTGAATTTTTTTAAACTAAATCAAATAATGTCACCTACCTTAACGAATGCTCTTAAAATGTTGGCGGACGACGCTTTCATTTAGATGCAATTATTTCTCAAAATGTTCTCCTTCCCCGTCGAAGGGGGTTGAGAACGTTTCGTTTAGCACCCCCTTTCTATATTTTGCCACTTCTTTATCTTTGTACCTTACCATTTGATTGTGCTCGATTAGCTCAACTTGGTATCTTATTTTATTTTATTTATTTATTTATTTTATTTTATTTATTTATTTATTTTATTTTATTTATTTATTTATTTTATTTTTTTTTTTTTTTGTAATTCTTTCACCCCACCAAAAATGTAGTAACAATATGGGTACCATCAATCCAGGTGCGCTTAGGGCATATATTGAAAAGTGACATGTGAACGTATAATATAAAACGTACACGTGTCGTAATAATGCTTCTGGAATAATGACACAGCTGATGCCATGAGGATTGCTATTCTAAGGTAGCGTGTACGAAATTACCACACAGCGCAGTAATTTTCCTCACATGCAGTTAGCCCTTTTAGAAACAAAACGGACGTATAAAATAGGAGAGCTACATTTGCTTTCCCCCCAAGGGTATAGGCGGTCTTAATTTTACACCGCCCCGCTTCTGAGAAAATTTGCAAGTTAAAATGTGTACGGGAAATAGAGCGTGGAGAACTTCCCCTAAATAGAGGGTATAACATATTGCCTCCTTCTGGGGAGAAAGGCGTACAGGTAAATATATGTATAGACATATATTCGCATTACCCCCCTACTCATTTTCATCATTTCAAGGTACCAAACACAAAGGAATAAATAAGGAATGCAGATAAAAAGTATAACCGTTATTATGGTTGTAGCGAGCTTGCTTTTGTAACAATTTCGAATGATTAGAAAGAAGTATAATCATGTCATCATTATTTTCTTAGGTGGGTCATTACGATAACTCTTTTTTTTTTTTTTCAACTTTTAGTCTATGAAAAGATGATGCTAAAACGTCTTGTTCACCTCTTCCCAGTGAATATGTTTGCCTCTCCCTACAAAAGTGGCACCCAATTTGTCGTAAAGTAAGAGAGCAGAAATTAATACATACAAGCCAACTTGGATTTTTTCCGCATCTTTCCACATAACGTCGTTCTTAATTTATGCTCAAGAAAGGAATGCATTTTCCAGGGTAATTTCTTTTATTTAGGAGGGAAAGCATTGTTTACTTGCATTTTTCTCTTTTCATTTTTTTCGAAAGAGCCGTTCTTTTTTCATGTTTCTAACGTCCACGTGAATTGCTCAATAGTTATGCAAAAGCAAACGTGGGTAATCCATTTGTTACTAACCATAAATGGGCATTCTATAATGTTAACATGCCTGTATTTATGTTGCCTTCTTCTGAAAACTGCGCGGTATTATTAGGGTAAATCAGTAAAAATAAGGCTGTTGCTCGACTAAAGCGTAATGCGGAAAATAGGCTCACAAAACACCTTTCTTTTTCTATGCAACATGGCGGAAATGGGACGATTATCTTAACATGGCCCATGCGAACTAAATGCAAAATGCCAAAGACTTTTTTTTTTTTTTTTTTTTTTTTTTTTTTTTTCCTAACCCCCGGTTCGTATATAACTCCCATTCGGCACTCTATATAAACATGCACGGAAGTTAATATACATATATCGTATATATATTATTAAATGCTATGGTATACCATACCGTTTCCCTTCCCTTCAAGCAATTTCTTTACTCCACTTTTTAATATTACCATTAGGTCGGGACGCAAATGCATATATATAATATATATATGGCAAAGTTTAAAAAATATATATTTTGTGAGAACTCCTTGTTTAGGCAAAGCTTGCTTTTTTTTTCACCGTACATTGCGGTTCCTGCCTTTATTTCCACGACTTAGGGGTAAGGTATATATACATATAATTACTGCAGAATGCGCATAGAGTATAGAGTATATTTTTTACATATACATATATATATATACCATATATAACATACGTATAAAATGCATATGCTTTTTTATGCGTTTATTTTCTAGATGAACATTCTTTTCCCAACTTTATTAATGCAAAAGTGGATTTGGATCCATAAAGAAAAAATTAGAAAAGCGGAAATGAATTAAACAAATTAAAAATAGTTTACAAATCTTGCCTACTAAAGCACATTTCGCCATTTTAACATTTTTCCCATATGCCAGTTCAACCTACGGAAAATATCCCAAACGTATAAAGTAGTATGTATGTTATTACGTACTCAGCGTGCCGATTGTACCATTCAGAAAATTAAATGAATTAAAATTGTGTGAATGTTTTTCCCTAGGCAGCAAATAAAACGGGTAAATTTTGTTTTATTTTATAGCAAATGTTTTCAATTTAGGGAAACGTGTCAGGCCTTACTTTTTTTTTTTTTTTTTGGCCCCCTTTAAATGTACCACAGTACGCATATAATATATATATATATATATATATATATGTATGTATATAGTATATATGCGTAGTTATATAATACTTCGTACAGAATATGCATACCAATACACAAACGCTGGGGAAATAACAAGGCAGAACTTTCACCCCTTCTGTTTGAGGCCAAGTCAGGGAATAGCAACTTCCCTACCTGCATACAACACGCGCACATATGCACTTATGATAATGGCATCCATGGCATATGCGTCGTATGAATAATGTGAATGATGTATGGCGTAAACTCCTCCTTTCTTACATGTACACTTATACTTCATGTGATAAGTGCGCACGCGGGGCTATAAAAATATATTAATGACATTATAATAACACTTGCATATATGCCTAATATACGTTATATACTTTCTTCCCCGCTATACATATAATTTATACAATTTTCACATTTTAGTGTTAACTTTTCATCCATATAATATTGGAATCGCCTCCTCTCTCTTCCATTATTGTAAATTAATTTACATAATTATATGTATATGCAAATATTATATTTGCTACATATACATTTAATTATATCCGCCCCCCCCTGCAATTGTGCGTGTGTTTCTTAATTTTTTTTTTTTTTTTTTTTTTTTTAATTTAAATATATATATATATTTTTTTTTTCTTCACAATTCCAAGTTTTAATTAAAATTTTCATAATTTTATAGAAATTATATGGAGGAATTTTTATTTGTACACAACAGTAATATGTACATGTACGTGTTACAGATATTTTTATATGTAACATTTTATATGCGTAGCCCATATACGTGTAATAGTTTTTTACGCTTGGCTTTCCCCCGCGCGGCAACGAAGTAGTTCATGTGCCATTCCTTTTATGTTGGCCACACGCCTATCCCCAAGCGAGTGACGAGCAAGCGAACGTACATGTGCCTATGCGAGTATGCGCTACGTATGTTTGCGTGTCGTGTATCTCCCCCCCACACAAGCGCATGTTCCATGCGAAGCGTAAGAAATGCATTCCGTACGTAAATGCATGTGACAAGCGCCTCGGCTTGCTCTGTGCTATGCTTATTACATTCAGCGCCGTATATTTTGCGCCGTATATTCTGCGGCGTATATTCTGCGACTTGCATTTTATACACTCTGTTTTGTGCCTCATATATTTCTTCCCCTGTTTTGTGCCCCATATATTTCTTCCCCTGTTTTGTGCCCTCCATTTGTATCATTCATTTTTCGTTTTCCATTTTTCGATTTCCCCCCTGTGCCCATTGCATTTCATATTTCTTTAGATTTAATTTTGAAATTTGTACTCCCCCCCCCCTTGCGTATGTTTGCTCCAAAACATAAATTAAAAGCACTTCCATCCATTTATTGGGATATATATGTGTACGCATTTATGTTATTCCCCAATTCATGCCTGGAAACATACATGCGTGTGACTACATGAATATATTTCTATATGTGTATACCCACATGTGTGCACTTACATATATATATATATACAGACCTGTAATTAGATTGTTAATTTAATTTAATTAATTTTCTCACGTGTATGAGTGTGGTTTGCCTATGTACATATGCATGTTCTTTTTTTTTTTTTTTTTTTTTTTTTTAATATTGTGAAAATTTATCAGTTTTTCGTCATTGCGTTTTTATGTCATTACATTTTTGCGTGCCTACCTTGCCCCGTTTCATACATCAGCTCTGTGTTATGACAACATTTGTTAAAAAAAGAAATATGCGCTTACGTGTAAAAGTACGTATATAGGTGTGTACATACCATGCGCATATGAGTGGATCTGCGTGCGCATATATAAAATCGTGCGTAAATATATGTAAAAGCATATACGTACAAGGTCGTGAATAAATTATCATTTACCCCGCAATTCGCCCTGCTACAACTCCCTCTCGAAAACTAACGTACATGTGAATGCAAGAAAATGCATAACAACTGCTTCGATAATAACAATTCGTACATGGAATGGAAGCCAAACGAGAAGATATACAAAACGATAATACAAGCGTTGGAGTCCTCATGCAACAGCTCGAACAACAGTGTCCAAATTGAGGTGACGAAAGTTTTGAAAGATCTAAACGAAAATGTAACCGATGCAGCTCTCTACCAATTGCACATCTTCTTGAACAAACAGGAGAAAAATGATGTGAGACAAGTAGCAGGGTTATTATTAAAAAATTATATAAATTCAAAGAATAAATTTTTAAATAACGAAATTTTAAAAATAATAAAAAATGAAATTTTCAAGCTAGTAGAAGATGAAGTAAAGGAAATAAGGAACACTGCAGGTTCTGTAATAACCACCATATTGACAAAATACGAAGGGATAGATAAATGGCCAGAAGCATTATACAACTTATTGCTACTGATTGAAAGAGGGAATAATGATGTAGTGGATGGAGCCTTCCGTGCGATAATAATAATAATTGAGGATGAATTAATGAATAGAAAAAGTGCGGATTCTTTTTTCTTCCAATTTTGTAAAACACAATTGTTACAAAAATTATTTGCATATTGTGCCCCACAAGAAAAAAGCATAAAAAAAAAATATGCCGCGGAATGTTTAGATTTGTTTATAACAGCATCATGCTTCACAACCAATGGAGTGTTCAATGATTATTTCCCGCAGTTATGGGAATGCCTAGGATTTCTAGCCTCAGAGGAGGATACGCAAATTCTAAAAATAGTAGTAACCTGCATGACTGTCATTACGGACACAAGATATTCCTCCATATTTAACAACCTGGACGCTGTCATACAATTTATGGTGAACGCCACAAATTCGTGTGATAGGAAGGTTCAATTAGAGGCGCTAGAATTCTGGCCCGTGTTCATTAAGGATAGAAGCTATATTGCCTACTCCAATTACAATAACAACAGCAGGACAAATGACATAAACAAAGTAGAAAATAATTACATAGACGAAAATGTATATAAGAATATAAACGAGTTACGAAATGAAGGATTGAAAATATTAAAAAATTATTTACCTTACTTGTGTAAAATATTGGTAGACAACACGGTATATACCAAGTGGGATTATTTAACCATGGATGAATCCCATTTCCAAAATGATAATGCTAATGTGCCAGACTTGATTCAAGATATTTCTCCTGAGATGTACAACAATAGTAGTAAAAATAATGACATGAACACACAGCAAGTGCAGGAAGAAATGAAAATAAATAAAATGAACAACAACAATGACAATCATACACATATGGGAAGTAATAATTCCCACAATGAAAATATGAAAAGTAACAATTTAAATAGTATTGGAAGAAACGACACAGGAATGGGGCAAGCAGGGGATGAAGGAAATAATGACAATCATATGGATGACTATACCGATGATGAGGATGAAAAGAATGACGAAATGACAGCGAGAACTTGGGGAAATGATTGGACCGTAAGGAAAGGAGCCGCATTATGTTTAGATTATTTGTCCAATGTGTACAATGACGAAATATTAGAGTTCATCTTACCACATATAGAAGAGAAACTAATGAGTGACAAATGGAACATAAGGGAAAGTGCAGTACTAACCCTAGGTGCGATAGCCAAAGGTTGCATGTATAGTCTTTCCCCTTTTATTCCCAAAGTGTTAGAATATTTGATAAAATTGTTAAACGATGAAAAGCCTCTTGCGAGGAGTATCTCCTGTTGGTGCGTAACTAGATTTTCTTCATGGATATGTCATCCAGATAATTGCGACAAATGGTTCGAACCCGTTTTGTTAAACCTCTTAAAAAGGATTCTGGATACAAACAAGAGGGTACAGGAAGCGGCTTGCTCCTCCTTTGCTAATTTAGAAGAAGATGCGCTAGATTTACTTAACAACTATCTGCATGAAATTGTGCACACGATTCAACAGGCATTTCAAATATATCAAGCGAAGAATTATTTCATCCTCTTCGATGTCGTAGGGACATTGATTGACAGTGTGAATATTGTTAAAGAAAATAACGACTTGGCCCACGAAATTGTAAATTCCATATTATCCAAATGGAACACCATACGTATAAATAGCCCATATATTATAGCCCTAATGGAGTGTATGTCCTGCATTACTAGTGCTTATGGAAAAGATTTTTTAAAATATGCAAAAAATGTCATAAGAACTTGTATCAAATTTCTGGTTCTACTATACATAGATTTAGAAGAGGAGATAAAATATTATTACAGTAAAAAAGCAGGCAATACAAATACATATATGGTTAATAGGAATAATATATCCATGACGGCAAGTGAGTTACTTGCTTACTACAAAATTAGTAATGATGATTACTTTACCACGCTGAAAGATATCGACTCTATTTCCCCCTCCAAGAAAAAGGACCTAATTGAATGCAGCTTTGATTTGTTGTCGAGAATTCTAAGTGTTATTAATTCCAATATTATGAACATTATAAGCGAAAATGAATTTAATTTTATCCCGCTTGTGCATAAATATTGCCTGAAATTTGATAATATCAAATTTGATGGCATACTAAATAACAAGCTAATAATGAACCAGGGCTTCAACAAGATGGTCTTTTCCCCGGAAGGAGGAAATCCCATTTCATCTTCATCATCGTCGGTCGTTAAAAATGGAAGAATAGTAATTCCGAGGGAAGGAGAAAATGACGAACTCACAGAATTGGCAAAAAATTTTTTAAATTTTGGCATACTACAATCAAATTTTGCCCTCATAGGAGATATTTCCCGATTTTGCGCCCAATATTTAATACCCTACTTGAATGACATTATCCCCTTTCTTATTGCGCACATTGCACACCCCTCCACCCCTGTGTCGAATAATGCTAGCTGGGCCATTGGAGAAATTAGCATACACATCAACCCTCAATACATGGAGGTATACGTGGATGAAATAATTAAGCAACTTATTTACATCTGCCAAAATTCAAAATATCATGGCTGTTTGCTACAAAATATATGTATCACTTTAGGGAGACTCTCCTCCATATATCCCAAGAAGATCATTTTCTACTTCCCTCAGTTTTTAAAAACATGGTTAAAAATTATGTCACATGGAACACAGGAAAACGAAAAAATTAATTCACTCAAAGCTATTTTGGAAACACTCTACTTAAATCTAGATATCGCTGCCGAGAACTTACAGGACATTGTATATATCATACTTAAATACAAGTACGTATGTCAAAATATGAACAATTTTTTTCACCAGTTCTTAGCCACCATGAAGCAGAAGTACCCCACCCAGTGGAAGGGAATTTACAGCTCCACCGGCGACTCTTTGTCATCCCCAATCCCCAACGAAATGTTGAGCGATTTGAGCACGCGCTTTAATTTATAGCTTCCCGCGTGCACACGTGCAGATATGTATACATGGTTGTGCATATGTATACATTATTGCGCATATATGTGCATGGTTGTTGCCCCTACCCCCGCCGTATCCTTCCTGTGGTGCGCTTTACAAGTGCAGCAACCGGCCCCCTTCATTTGTGTACAGTATATCTGTGCACACATATCTGCCCACGCAGAACTTCATACACACATATTTGCGCTTCTATTTTTAACTCGTTTGAAAAACCTATCTATTTCACCAGATAAGCCTAAGAATGTATACCTACTAGTACATTCTATTTTCATGTGTGCTTCTAAATCTGTATGGTATAGAAGTGGTGTCATATGCTACACTGAGTACAGAGAAAATGTGAACCTCCTGCGGGTGGCAATTGTGCACGTAAATAAACGCATATGTAACATTGCATGTGTGTAAATACCCGTGCCTTCCAATGAACTCTCCCATGGGTGACACACGCAACATCCTTGTAACTTCTCCCTCCATGTCAGTGTTATGCATATGTGCGCACCCTTGGGCCTTCCGGAGGATTATCACTGTTGCACCTGTATATGTGCACCTCTATATGCGGATGCATGTCTTCCTGGCTGAGCGTACCTGTATACCCCCAAAATACACGCATGCGCCCACCTACGTTTCACTTATGAACCAATTTTGTAAAAATTGCATTCCCCCCTTTTTATGACTACTCCTTCCTGTATACATGTTTCTGTGCACTTTTACTTTTATTTATTTGTGTGCGAATATTTATGGTCATACATCCATTTATATACTTCCGTGCATATACACATTTACACATTTTTTTTTTTTTTTTTTTTTTTTTTTATCGTTACATGTACTGACACAATTTTACGTGTAAAAGAAGCGTTTAAATGATAAGAAGTTACCTGTGCCAAGTAGCCATAATATAGTGGCGGCAATTTTTTAAAAAGGGAATATATATATGTTTTATGTGGAAATTATTTCCAAAGGTTATATGCATACATGTTTGTATATATGCGTGCTTATGTTTGTGTACATATATGTGATTTTTAAATAAACCATATTTTAATTAAACCTTTTTTTTTTTTCTTCTTCTTTTTTTAATGTCTTAGTATTTATTTAAAACATATGATATTGTATAGTTTAATATTAGATGCTTATTTTAAATTAGGATAAAAATGAGTGGCGAGATAGGGAAGAGGAGGGTGAACCGTTCCTGTGGATTTGGGTACCGAGGAAATTTTACTCCGGAAAAAGTTCCCGCCGCAAAAGAAAGGCGCTCTTTAAAAATGCCCACACGGATAAGATTAAAAATAAAGAAACAACAAAATGGTGTATATGCGGTAAACGTGTGTGACCCATTGTAAGTCTCATAAGACAATTGACCCATTCTAAAATGGACAATTTTCCGAAAAAAAAAGTAAAAAAGGCGATATTTTAAATTTGGCCTGTATCATATATCATTTGCGCTGGAATGATAATTGGAACATTGCTTAATGGTGGAATGTACTTCAACATTTGAAAGGGTAAATTTTTTATTCCATGGGTGTTGTTCCACTGCTTGTTTGCTTTGTTTGTTGCTTTTAGGCGCACCCATGGCAACCGCGTTGGCAATTCATATGATAGGCTTCTGATCGTGTGTACTTACGTGTATACTTACGTGTGTATGTCCCTATGGTGAGCAATTCCACGCCCAAGTCTGTTAAAGCATCTTATTAGGAGCTCTCACACATTTGCTGAATCCGTTCAGTTCACGCATTAAATTTAAATAGGGTTTGTGTTGCTACTAACATGTCAGTGGTAACACCACATTTCTGAAAGTGACACATTCGGCGTGCATACATAGGCAGGGCAGAAAAGTCCGCTTGCTTGTTTAACTCCATTTCGCACACATAAATATGGCCAAGCGAACTCCATTTTTTTTTTTTAAAAGGCCGCTTAAGTGAGACAAAGCATATTTCACACAATATGGTACAATTATAATACATATGAAACCTCGAAAAGGAAAATAAAAAAGACGTAGAATCAATCTACTCACATTTTAGTTTCCAGAAAATGGACAAATATGAAATTTGTTAAAAAAAAAAAAAAAAAAAAAAAAAAAAAAAAAAAAGATAATCAGATCATGAGTGCAGCACTTTAAAAGGATAGGGAAAAAATCATTGCGAAAAAGGAGCAGTATGATTATAACCCATCTGTTTTGCTACCTCCTTGGTGATGTTACAATATCTCTTAGCGTAGCGACAAATTGGTAACCCCCCGCGAAGGAACACTGCTCACGGAGGATGTGCATGGTTTGCCATACACGCATACATACAAGCATAAGGACGCACCGCTAATCGAGCGAGAGCAAACAAATTAAGCAATGGTACTGTACTATACTATACCACGTAGATGTATCCGTCCGGGACTTTACTCAATCTCGTAAATACGCCCTTGAACAGGTGCAACTACAAGGCAGTCCATAACAGCCTGTATGCGGGTTACAACCTTTTTGAGCTGTTCCGAATGTTCCGTGTATATATGTACACAGAGAGAACAACGTGACGAGAGCTTTTTCTCAAGATGAGAAAAAAAAAAAAAAAAAAAAAAAAAAAAATCATACCCAAAAATACTTCAGGCGCTATGTGTACCATATTGTGTTACATCTTTGACTGGAACTTGGACTTGGAATCCTTAAACTTGTTTACAATAATGTCAATAACTTCATAATTCGCAACGGTGGTCATGTCTCCAAAATCGTTTATCCCGTTTGCTATACATCTTAGTATTCTCCTAATAATTTTTCCACTTCTGGTTTTAGGCAAATCAGGAACTATACAAATAAGATCCGGGGTGGCGATAGGACCTATGGCTCGTCTAACGTACAATTTTAATTCTTCTATAATTTTTTCATCTGGGTAATTCACATGCATGGTGTCCATTTTCTCCAAATTGGAAGTCGATGTTAAATGGGCATTCACACTTTCTGTGTTTCCATTCCGATCAACGCATTGATCAAGTGTTCCTCTCGTTTCTGCTCCCTCCACTTCTCCCCATTTTTTAGAGACACACACCTTTTTAACAACGAAGCATAAAATACCTTCCCCCTTGACAACATGACGGAAGGAAACAACAGCCGCCTCCGCGATGCAAGAATGTTGGACCAAGGCATGCTCAATTTCGGCAGCTCCTAAACGATGACCAGAGACATTTAAAGTATCATCAATTCTCCCAGATATCCAGTAGTATCCATCTTCATCTCTATATGCACCATCTCCAGTAAAATAATAATTGGGGCAAGAAGAAAAATATGTTTTTACTAACCTGCTGTGATTTCCATACACTGTCCTGAGCATGCCTGGCCATGGACTCTTGATACATAACAAGCCACAAACATTAGGACCCTTCAAAGGTTCTAATGTTTTAGAATCTAAGATTTCTAATTCGACACCAAAAAATGGAAGAGTAGCACACCCAGGCTTCATTTTAAATAAATTTGGTATGGGTGCAATGACAATTCCTCCCGTTTCTGTTTGCCAGTAGGTATCCACAATTGCACATTTTTTTTTCCCGACAATATTGTAATACCATCTCCATGTCTCTGGATTTATTGGTTCACCTACACTCCCTAAAATTCGACATGACGACAAATCATATTTATCAATATATGAATTTCCATGTTTCATTAAGGCTCTAAGTGCTGTAGGTGCTGTGTAGAATTGTGTGATTTTATGCGTTTCTATTAAACTCCAATATCTACCACAATCTGGGTAAGTGGGAATGGAAGAAAACAAGGTGGTTGTTATTCCGTTCAGTAAGGGACCATATAAAACATACGTATGGCCAGTTACCCACCCAATGTCTGCAACGCATCCAAAGATATCATCTGGATTTACATCAAATATATACTTACAGGTTGTATACGCATATAGCAAATACCCTGCGGTTGTATGCGCTACACCTTTAGGTTTTCCAGTCGAGCCGGAGGTGTACAATAAACATAGGAAATCTTCACTGTCGACATATTCTATTGGACAGTAAGCTCTCATGTTTTTCATTAACGCGGAACCATCCACATCTCGACCTTCTTTTAACGTGCATATATTCTCGTCAAAATTGCTCTTCCTGCAATCATTACTTGGGTATCCTTTCCCTTCAAATGTTATGCTCTCCTTTGTTGCTTCCATCATCGATTTACAGGTCACTGAGTTCATATAATCACATGACTCTTTCCCGAATGGGTGACTGTTCCTGTCTGCCATGTTCTTGGTTGCCTCTTCCTCTCGACTGCATTTGTTCTCTCCATTGGCAATTTCCTTATTATGTTCTGTTTTATCTGAAGTGGGGTTCTTCTTCGTTAGACTGCTATTTTTGCAGATTTTTTTGTGGAGGGTGTGTATCCCTTTCGCTTTAGTATCATTTCTGTTGGTATTGTCCTCGTGGAGGACGTTGCATTGATTGTTGGTTTGCATCCCATTACAGAGGGAGTGGCCACCATGGGGAAAATTATCATGATTATCACAACTATCCCGAGCATCGTAATTATTGTGATTATCGTGATTGCCTTGATCATCGTGATTGGCGCAATGGCCCTCCCTCAGCGGACACGCATAAACGGAGGCACTGCCCGTAACTCCACTAGTATCACAATTGGAGTTATGCATTACACTGTCACATCTGTTGTGGTTCATTTGTTCGTATTCATTTTGGTTCATTTCATTTTGATTGCTATTTATCAAGCGAGTAGCATCCTGTGCCAAAAAGTTTTCAGCACCTTTCAAATTGACGGAGGTTGAGTCCTGTAACTTACATTGCGATGTGCTATCCAGGTATGCTCTATTGGTGTCACCTATCTTCGTTTTGTTTTTAAAGACGATGCAAACTTTGATGGCGTCGCCACACATATCCATAGCTGCATCTGCAATTTGCTTGAGTTTGGTTAATTTCCCTCCCCTCATGCCAAAATCGCTCGTAATTAATATACTAGATTTGGAGTCCAATATGCGATCACACAAACTCCCTGCAGAATATCCCGCAAAGACCACATTGTGAATTGCACCTATTCTAGCACATGCTAGCATGCTATACACAATTTCTGGAATCATTGGTAAATAAATGGTAACCACATCTTGCTTTTTTACTCCATGCATTTTTAATAAATTGGCAATTTTACATGTCTTTTCTAGCAATTTTTGATAAGTTATTTTTTTAAAATCATTTGGTGTATCTTTTTCCCATATTATTGCAGTCTTCATTGGATGTTTTTCGGCCCATCTATCTACACAATTATCACATGCATTAATTTTGCCATTAACGAACCAGCTAGTGTTCCCTTTTTTAAAATTCCCACTATATACTTTGGTGAATAATTTAAACCACCTTACACTATTTTTGGCTATGCTTCCCCAAAATAGCTCTGGGTTGTTAATACTTTCTTCGTACATTTCTTTATATGTACTTACATCTTTTATGTTTCCATTTGTGCCCGTCTTATTATCATTTTGGCTGTAGAATTCGTTTACAGGGAAAGAGTTTTTGTTAAGGAAAATATTTTGATCTATATCAATAACGTTCAATTGTCCTGAATCCATTTTGTTGATGTTTCCATTGCTTTCTAGATTATTCATTATGTTTGACGGGAGATACTTTTTTTTTTTTTTTTTTTTTTTTTTATTTCTTTAACCCGTTAAAAGGTTAGCAATATATGCACATGTGCTTACTTGCATACGTGCGTTACTTGGGTTACTTGCGTGCTTGATTGTTACGATTAGGTTCTACACGCATAACCCCTTCACATGTGCAAGGGGGGATTTACTCATACGTAGGTTTACACAGGCTACATGCACTTACCTAAGTAAGCAGGCATATTATTAGTGGATAAACAATCCCCCCCCCTCTCAACATCCTTTTTTTTTTTTTTTTTTTTTCTTTATTTTTTTCCCCTTTAAACTGCATGAAGGATAAAAATTTACATGAAAAAAAATTACAAAATGGGGAATTTTACAAACAATTAAATTTTAAATATCGAATGAGCAAATTGAAAAAAAAAAATTTAATCTGTACGTTCAAAGATTTATGTACATATATGTATGTAGCGCATGTATAGCTTTCTTATATGCTTATATTAACCTCAGCACAGAGCCCCATGGGCGTAGTTTTGAAGTACAACGTATTATATAATATATATGTACATACCTCATTTGGCCATGAGCTAAAAAACACCATGCCGCCCGGCGCGTGAAGTATTAATTCTCGCAGGGGCAATATTTTTATTATTTTTTTTTTTTTATCAGAAAATGAAGAAAAAGCAAATTGCAATAAGCGGGGAACAGAAGGTGAACGGGAAGCAAGTAAAAATCAAATAAATTATATTGCCTCGGAAAGCGCCATTTATATATGCCGCTCTTACATAAGCCACATGTCACACCCTGCGTAAGGATAATTTAAGCTGGCACAAAAAAAAAAAAAAAAAAAAAAAAAGCGACTTCAAGGGATGAATGGTCATATATGTATACATATATATATATATATACGTTCATCACATGTACACTTAACAGTTGGCCTCTATTTTTCATCACCTCCGGTTAATAATATTACATTTAATGGATTTGTTTTGGCCCTACCCACAGGGGAACAGCCTTCCAATCTATGCTCATGTTACTTTAAGAACATAGGAGAAATGGCATAAACGACAATTGCATTATGATTGTTACACTTAAGGGAAATGTTCCAAGTAATCCCTTCATCCACATCGGAGTTTTTTTTTTTTTTTTTTTTTTTTTTTTTTCCTTTTAACATCCGTTGTTTTTAATTTTCCCACTTGTGTTCATTCTGCTAGGTAACTGTTCGCAACTTTTCACAATTTTAATTTTTGTTTTGTATGCCCTATGGTATACAACACAGGCATATGTAAACATTTTTTTTCCTGCGCTCTTTTTGGAATAAAAAAAATAAATAAATAAAATACGTGTACATTTTAAAATGCAAAAGAAGCACATACACAGGGACGATATATGACTCGCTGTACGTATCTTTGTAGGTGTATTCTCAACACTGATATGTGGCACGTAGCTGTTTGTTGACCATCCTATTGACTCACACGCATGTGTTATAAACCGTGCATTTGTGTTGGTGACATGATAATGAAAAGCATGGGTTATCGTTGTTAAATGTAAAATGTGCACATACCAATGCGATCATTTTTACCCGGATTGAGCAATAAAATGTGGTAACGAGTGTAACCCATTTGTACACACCGGTGTAAGGGTAATACCGTATGACACCCGTGACATACCTCCATAGGGAATCCTCAAAATGAGTAACTAAGTCTGGTAGCACAACTACGCGTTATGCCTTTCCCCGCGTAGGTATTATCTTGTGTGTCGCCATATGTATATATATACACGAGCACATGCATTTACATCTCCGTTGGTTTATATGACCACTACCGACGTGTGAATATTTCTAAAAAATAGTTTTGTGTATATATTTGCCCTCACTAGTTCAGTAGTTACATGTAAGACATACCTTACATCTTTAAAATAATCCCCATTCTTTTTGCTTACCCTTTTTACGTATCATCTGGATTCTTATTAATAACTTCTTCGATGTTAACTACACCACTTGGTGATTACTCATTTCGTTTGTACCACTTTTAAGGGTTTTCACATATGCCTTTATATTGCAAAGCAGAGAGATAAAAAAAAAAAAAAAAAAAAAAAAAAAATAGATTAATGTAATTCCAATTTTTTTTACGACTCATTTTGATGACTCCCCTCTCTGATGTTAGCAAAAAAAAAAAAAAGAAAAGTGTTTGAGAAGGACGAACAAGAAAAAAGAAACAATAAACGTGTTTGTGAAAGTTCCACACAAGTTACATTACACAACAGTCGAACAAGACATAGGGAGAAAAAATATGGTAGTTGAAATTTCCCCCTAATCGAGACATTTCCTGTAACGGAAAAGTAAAAATTCATAACATATGTCTAACTGGTTAGCACATATAACTTCCATTAAAAAAAGAATAATAGTTAGCTGGGTGTGAGCCATGGAAGAAGACACATCAAGGGGAAATTCCAAAAGGAGGAAGACAAACGACAACAGTAATGCTAATTATACTTTGCTTCCTAAAAACATAAATTGGCTAAGTGGAAATGACGCAAGTAATAACCATTCTAAGCAGCTCCCTCAGCAGAATGAGAAGGCAAAGAAAAATGTGCTATCCGCATCAAGTCGTAATAATTCTCAGAACCTGTCCCATGTTAATACAAAGTCAAATGCAAACCAAGATGTGTCATACCCGAGTATGAAGCGCAATTCTAGCAACATCCAACTGAACAACAGTAAAAGAAACTGTACCAGTGATCTATCAAAAGATCAAGGTCATCCATTTTTGAAGAGATATCCGGGAAGATCCATATATGTCGATCATGGCGAAATGGTGAGGGTAAAAAAAAAAAAAAATGATAAACGCGGTGGAAGGCATGCATGTATAACCGTATGTTAATATGTCCATTCCCAATGTTTACAACATTCCCTTTTGCTCCCTTCCCTCCTTCAGAGGAACTACGCAAATCAGCACAGTAAAATATTTCTCAAAAACAGCTTAAAAAATACCTATGCAGACAATACAGGTAGAAATAGAAACCCTAAACAGAAGCAAAACAAAGTGGGCCTCTCATCAAATGAATACACAAATTATAAAGTTACAACGGAGAATACAACATCATATGATCATGCAAAGAAGCTAAACTACATGTGGAATATTTACGTGGACGAATTGCTCAGTTTGACAAACACAGAAGAATTACCCCAGGACACAATTAATGACATGGAATTGAATGGAGCAGAAATTGAAATACATAAATCTCGTTGTGCATCATATATTGGGATCAAAGGGATAATAATCCTGGAAACGCAAAATGTAATGATGCAAAATGAGCTTAACAGTAATATGTTAAGGAGAAGAAGAAAAGGAAGGAAGGGGGGGGAAATTACCCTTCGATAACTTCTTTTCGTTATTCTTTAATTATATTGTTTCACTGAGTTGTTTACCCCCTTCCCACATGCATATATGTAGATTTATGCAGAGCACACACATATGCATATTCAACCCCGCAGGCATTCAAAATAGTAACCCCCAAGAATAAGGTCTTAATAGTGCTGAAAAACAAAACCGTATTTATCCTTACCATAAAGGATAAGCAGTATTACCTACACGGCGTCCAGCTACTCCGTGACCCTGCCTTAAAATCATCGAAGAAGTACAAAGTGCTCCAGAACAGGGCTATTTAAAAAAGGGACCATTGGACTGCGTCTGCCCAGGATTCGCATATGTACGAATTTCCTTTTTCCCCTATTTTTCCTTTTTGTTTTTTTGTTAAGTGTAATTTTTACGTGTAATATTTTTTGCAATTAAATTCTGTACATCGCCGAGTGTGCAGTTCAATTCGTTTGTCATCTTTCCGTTGTTTACTGGTACTGAGTGGATTTTTTTTCTTTCCCTTCCCCCCCCTCCTCTAATTTGTTTAATCCTTTTATTACACACTGTTCCATTTTTTATGTTATTCTTTTCTCCTATGTGAATACTCGTACATATGTACGCGTTTAGCTTACCACAACGTTGTGGGACGTTATGCGCGGGTGCGCAGATACATCTGCATTGCAATGTTGTATATATGTGAATGTTTTTGACCACAGTTCAAAGGGATATAAGCAGATGCATTGCACAATTTTTTTCTCGAAATATGTATATTTCCTCATTTGTTTCTCCCCATTTGTGCTACTTTGTATTTTCGTGCATTACACCAGTTTTTTTTGAACAACTCCAAACGGGGTTAAAATGATGCACATCATTTTGCGAATCTTTTTAACTGACATAATTCATCGTGTTATTTGAACACATTTTTTAAGTTTTTAAGTTTTTAAGTTTTTCAGTTTTTTTTTTTTTTTTTTTTTTTTTTATACTGCAAGCAAATGAGACTACAAGCATGTTTCATTTTCCTGAGCAGAATTGCTTTGACGAATGTAAAGGGGCATTTCGGTTAAAGAGAAGTATTCCAAGTCAACATCGTATATATATATATATATATATATATATATATATATATATATATATATATATTTATATTTTAGTATACATAAAATGAGTTTCTGCTGAGGGAATAATTGCCATAACGATGAATTGTTTACGCCACCGCAAAGAATTATCAACGTCCTTTCTACATTTTTCACTTGTGGCGAAGATTAGCCAATTTCTGTAATGATTCAAAGGCAATCACGCTTGCCAATCCGGGCTAGTTAATTCCGCCTGCTAAATAAGGCTTGTTGAACAGAAAAGGTTACTACTCCTCAGAAAATAAACAGAGAAAACACATGGATTAATGAAGTATGATCATCATGAACCCCCATCAAGTTAACCCCAGTGATCAGATAGCAGAACTGGTAGTGGAGTCTCCCCATTTTTCGTTCAACTGCGCACACTTTATTGCGTTTAAAGGATTCAGAGAAACATTGCATGGTCATAATTATAATGTGTCCTTAAAACTAAGGGGATATATACAACAAGATGGATATGTAATCGACTTCTCCATTTTGAAAGAAAAACTTAAAAGGGTTTGCAAACAGTTGGATCATCATTTCATTCTGCCAATGTATAGTGATGTTCTAAACATACAAATGTTGGAGGATAATTTCAAAATTATATGTGAAGATAAATCCGAATATTCCTTTCCCAAAAGAGACTGTGTGCAAATTCCTATCAAGCATTCCTCCACAGAAGAAATAGGGCTCTATATTTTAAACAAAATAATAGAGGAATTAGGCTTGCCATTTTTAAAGGCACGCAGTGTTAACTACATGGAGGTAACCGTGAGTGAATCCCCAACGCAAAAGGCAACGGTTCACAGGAACATTTGATGGGAGGAAGCGGAAAAGGTGTGGTACCAGGACGAATACAGTGCGTACAAGAATGGTACCATATGTACAACCATACGTACAGGCATATACATAACCATATGTATAACCGTATGTATAACCGTATGTTGCTTTTTTTTCTTTTTTTTTTTTTTCAAAATGCAAAATTTTTAATGTGTGTAAGTATGGTGGTCGGGAAGTTTGCGTACTTACATTCACATATAAGCGCACGCGAGTATATTTTTCCGCCGTTCCGCAGTTCCGTCTCTTCCTGGGCGAGCTCGCCCCGCACGCAAAAATGTGAAGTATTATTAAATAGACAAACAAGATCAAAATTAATAACACAAACGCGAAATTAATAACACTAAACAAGGGTCGGATAAAGGGTAAAACAAATGAAGTGCACGGGGAACCCCCTTATCAAAGAGGACGAATCCTCCCCCCGTGCACAGGTGGGACAAATGTAGAAAGCGCGAATGTGTAAATGCCCATGTAGATGCATTCATGTGCTCCTTTCCTGTTTCACCTTTTTGCAAATCGAATAGGCGCGTTGTGCATGCTAGCATCACTCCCCGTACATGAGCTGCATCTGGTCATGCACAACGTACGCGTCCAAGTCAATGGCCGTGCAGTTCTTAATAGCGTAGAGGAGCCTCTCCTTCAGAATTTCCAAACTAGAATACTGAGGCAACAATAAGCGAAAGCCGCACGTAACGGCGGTGGGTAATCTTTGGTCCGTTTGGCTCATACTGTTATTAGGGTTGTCAACATCTATAATCATATACCAGTCATTCTTTGTCGTGGGCAGCCTTGATCGTCCTGAAACAAATCTTAGAAATGATTGCAACTGCTCATTTGTAAATTCTTCCAGTACTGCAAAAAGCTTATCCTTTATTTTCAAATCATTCGACCAAGTATGCGCTTTTAAAACGTCCAGGTTTATTTCTCTTTCACCACAAACCATGTGCTCCACAGTGGTATATTCATATAACAACCTTAGTCTACCCAAAGGAATCACAGAACTGAATCCTTTAAGTAAATATCTCAACCCTTTGGATGATTCATTCATTTTACATCTAGTCATTAACCGGATAAACAATTCTAAATTGTCAAAATTAATTGGTATGTTGGCTCCATTTTTTATCAACTCGATGGAATTTCCTCCAGAGTCTTCCGTTATGAAGGTGATATCTCCTAGGGATTGCTTCAATTCTATGTTCCATCCATTGGACCTTTCGCAGTTTACCATTTTCAGCGTTTTCAGCATTTCCACAGCGACGAAATCGTAATCACATAAGTCCTGCAGTTCTAGTGGAGCTCCACATATCTTCTTCCAAATTATTGGATTGAAACATATATTTAAAGCCGATGCTATGCATATGCACATCCCCATAATTCGACCTAATGATTCATACATGGCTAATTCCATTGCGCTCATAGTTTTCTCATCATACTCTATGTTCATATGTTTTTTCCTCAAATCATTACATTTTTTATTACCTTTGCTATCTTTGCAATTCTTTTTAAAACTATCCGAGTGCATATTTTTCTGGTTCATTTGGCTAGCTATGATTTTTTCGTCATTTTCCTTTTTTTTTTTGTTTAATATTTTGTTCAGGAAATCATGTCTCGTCTTCAGAGATATGTTGTTCATAATTTCAAGCACGTCGCTGTCGTATCCAGAATTTTCGTATGACTCACTTTGGTCGCCTCTATTTTCCACATGTAAGTCCATCTTATTGTCTTGTTCAATTTTTTCGAATGTAACGGATTTTTTTGTGCCAAAGAGGTACATTTTATCATTGTTCCTGACACCACAATTGGTTACCTTCTCTCCCCCATCTACAGTAAGCCTATCTCCGGGCAACTCCTCACTGTTGTTGTTTTCTTTACCCTCTGAACTTCCACCTCCACTGCTGAGCCTAGTATTCTCCGCATGTTCCCCTGTAGAACACTTACAATGGTAATTGTCAACATTGCTATTCCCCTCTTCATTTCGCACGCTGTGTGGTGATGGTGGTGGTGGAGGAGCAGAAGAGGTGCCCCCTTCCTGGATCCCATTTGCATTTCTGTTAAAACTTTGGGAACTATTATTCTTATGTCTGCCAGTGTCTCCACCATGACTACCTTCCTCCTTATCGGTGAACCTTTTTCTAGAGTCTGTCTTACCCCCCGAGGAGTCTTCATCATACAGGTTCTGATCTTCCTCATTTTGTCCTTCCTCCTCATCCAAAGAATCATTTCTTTCTTTCGATTTATAACCCCCCTGGTACATACTGCTGTGCGATTTGTGTAATTTCTTCTTCATATTTTTTATCGAACTGTATATGTGTAGTATCTGCCACCTAAAATTTTCCAAATTATCAATCAGCTCTATTTCTCCAACATAATCAGTTTCTTTAACATGGTAGGAGTTAATTCTAGGATTAATGATAACGGTGTCTTGGCGCCCTCCCATTGCTTGAGTGTAGTTAGGGCACGGAATGCACAGAGGAAATATGGGTAAACTTTTATCAGGGGAGTCTGACAATTTTCCCATAACTTCTCTCGAAATGGAAGAAAGGAATTCATGAAATGGACCTCCAAAATCCGTTGCTCCTTCTCCAATAAATACCACCATGAATGGTCTATCCCTTGGCTTTCCTCTTAATTTATGGGTATCTATGTTTAGCAAAGAGTATGTGCTTTGGTACCACATTGTGTGTGCAATATTTTTCGCAGTTGCAGCCATGCCTCTGTCTATTCTGAGCGTTAAATTGGATTTCTCCGAGTTGGGGGAGGTAATATTTTTCAAACACTCCTTCCACAATTTTAAGCATGTGTCATGTTTAAGCAACTTTTTAACAAACAGGTAAGAGGACAACTGTACGGGCAAATCCGAAGAACCCATCGCTAAAACCATTTTATTGGAAGTGTAACCATTTTTACAGTGCCTTATGCAGTCTGCTATTGATTCCTCTTCAGCTTCCTTTTCGCTCTCTCCACTAGTACAGAAGTTTCCATTTCCGTTACCCTTCTGAAATTTTTCAGAATTGGCCCTAACAAACTCATTATCCACGCTAATGTTTCTGCACTCTCCTTTTCTCTTCGAGGGGCCATTTTTGTATATCAATTCCCCTTCCTCTATGATGGAATTATTTTTTTCATTGGAATAGCTGTTATTATGATCATTTTTCTCGCACTTGGCAACGGCCAAATTGTTCCATTTGTTCTTTCCACCTTGTTCTACTTTTGACGCTGCGCTAGTGACGCCCTCTTTGGTGTCACTCTGATCGTTCAGTCTGGTGGGATCTTCACACAGATCCTTTCTCTTACACATTCTTACACACGAGTTGGCACTTTCTACATTGTCACTTCCTGCACGGTCAATCACTTGAGAATCGTTCCTAGTCTCGATGCTATCAGGGCTGGTTCTCACATGCGACATTAAGTAGCTGTCTGCCCTTCCCGTTCCTCCATTTTTCACCTTCACGGAACTCCACGGTAGAAACTTATCCTCGCCCGCGAAAAAACATAAAGGACATTCCAAGGTGCGCAATCCATGCTCCTCCAGATGAATAACCGGCTTGTTAAATAATACAGCTGTAATGGGTAGACAACTCTCAAAGTACGTATTAAACTTATTCAACAAAGTGATACGATCTTGAATAATTTTCAAAAACAGGTGCTTATTCTTTTCGTATATGTTGCTTTTGTAAAAATCCACAGTCATAACCATTTTATTTTTGGCTATATATCTTACACATTCATCCGAAAGCACAAAATATTTTTTGAAATTCGGAGGAAACATTCCATATATTTTGTAATTACTTTGGTATACAATTCTCATGGTAAAATTATGAACCTTTTTTATTTCCTCAATGAAGTCATCCAAGGACATGTTTATTCTCTTCCACAATTGTGAATTTTTACTTGGCAATTTTTTCCTTATTTTTTCCATATCAAATGCGTGGTATACAAATAAACTTATTTTTTCTGGAGAATCCATGTAGCTACTTATCAGGTCGTATATATGTAAGACATAGGTGTCAAGTGTATGCGGCCAAATTCTGTTGCATTTTTCCCTTATCATGTCATGATCACATGGTTTGGATATAAATTGCAACTCACACATCATATCATATTCATCATCCACTATTTCCTTTTCATCGTTATACCCATCGGGGTGGATACTTCCATCCAAAGAATTCTTCATATAGTAATGACCAGATGCAGTGGAAATGTTCCAGTTATGTTTCTTCGAGACACTGTTCAACATAGAACGTTTTTTGTTCTTACCATATCTGTTGTTTATTTTGTTAAAGTGATTATTTTCATCGATATAATTTCTTGCCATTTCATTTTTGTTTCTACTAAAATGGCAATGTATTGAATTTTCTCGATCCTCCTCAGTGATCAAATCATTCGTATTTCTCCCCTTCTTATGACTACCCATTTTGGAAACTTCATGTGGAAAATGCTCCTTCAAAGGGTTGGCATTATTGTTCTCCTCTTCGCAATTCCCCTGCAAAATGAAGAGGGCATTTCTCAACTGCTTTCCATACAGGAATTGGCTCTTTTTTCTATTACACGTTGCATTGCTATTACTCACTTGATGATTATCTTCTCCATCTCCTATGTCTACCTTGATAGAGCTCATCGAACTCTGTTTTGTCATGCTGTGCTCCGCGTTCACGTCATCTCCGCTGTGCATAAATTCATTTCTGTTGTTATTACCACTATGATAGAAGTTGGATGGGCTGCTGTACGGGGCATCTTCTGGGGTTATTTCTTCCCGTGCATTGCTTTCATTGTTTGAGGCTCTTCCAGTACTAGACATGGTAATAGCATTAGCACCCGTGCCTGCCGCACCGTTTGTCTGACCGTTCATTCCGCCGCTTGTCGCCCCATTTGGAGTGAACTCTGAAGGATTAAGCCCCTTGCTCGAATCGTTCACGCTATTATAAATGTCGTTCGAAATCTTGAACAGAGGGATATACTGCTTCGAGTTGGCCCTGTAGGAGGACCTATCATACGTGTGGTACTTTCTTGACTTCCTTTCCTTCGCTACATTGGCCTCCTCCAATGTATCGTACGCTGAGTAGTGGTGGTCCTCGTACCCTTTCATGTTGCCTCCATTTAGAAAGCACTCGCTTATATAATTCTTATACCTGTCTCTCACGTCAGCAGGGTCATTGTTGCACATTAATCTCTTGTTATTCTCATGGTAGAGGTACTCCTTCAACATATTTTTGTTTGAACAAAAGTCGTACAGTAAAGCATCTCTGTTTAAATTCTCTATATCGATATTTTTAAAAATATCGCTAAATAAATGCGCATCGTACATACCATTTTTCAAAAAGGATCTCTTCTCATCGACCATATTCATGAGGCTAGTGTACAAGAGCAAGTTGCTTCCATTCTGTAGAACCTTATCTATCAGATAAGCTGATTCTATCATATCTTCTTCATATCTGTAAATTGTATATGAATCTGTTACCCATTTTATATCATAAAATTCGTTGAAAATACCGAGTCCTTTTAGTAGCTTCTTTTTCCATTCATCATGCGTACTCGTATTCCACTTCAACTTGAAACTGTTAAAGATGTTAGCGAAGCTATCCACCTTGAGCAGAATGTATCCTAAGTCTAATAAACTTCGACAGTTTTTAAAATTTTTCTTCAAGTCTATATTCATAAAATATTTCAACCTTTCGTCCAGGTAGAAGTAGTCAAATAATTCGAGAAAATTCTGAAAACTCCTAAATACATCCTCCTCACTCTTAACCTGCATTAATGTATTTTTCAGTTCATCAAATTTAGGAATACTCTTTGCATCCAAGTATCCATTATTTTTAAATATGTCCGAAAAAACACCTGACTTGTTAATAAATTCGATTAGACTTCCTTGTAGATCTTGATAGTTGAACATATTTTTCCTCGTGCTGGAAAATACAAAATATTTTTTTTTCATATTTTTTCCTTTGCAGTTAGTATCCTCGTTGCGAAGGTCTTCCTTACTTCTTCCCGCCTCTTGTGTCATGCCATTTCCCATTAACTTCTCTTCTTCGTCTAACATGAACTCCACATCTGTATCGTCATATGTACCATCACCTCGAGAATGGACAATCAAATGGTTCAGCATGTCATTTTTCTCTTTGCACAGTTTGCCTTGTCCTGATAGTTTGTATGGATCATCTTGACTATAACTCTCCCGTTCGTCTTCGCTGTTGCCTTCCTGGACCGATACGTACTGACCATTCCCGCTTTGTTTGTTGTTCAGTGGTTTGCGGGTCAATTTGTTTCTTCTCACCGCGGCGACCCTCTCACCACGATTGTTACCACCAACGTCGTTATCACCACGGTTTTCCTGATCCTCACAATTTTCTGCATCATTTTCGCGTATGACTATATCGTTCAGGTTCTCCTTCCTTGAACAGATAGTGCCTTCGCCCATAGGGGGCAAATGATTCGTGTCACCGCTGTCGCTGCTACCCTTCCTGTCGATCCGCTCATATATCGAACTCATGTCAACCTTATAGCTGATTGTCTCTTTCCTCCTCTGCTTTTCTTTTTCCAACCCGTTCCTTGGTTCCTCAAAGTGTTCGTCCTTCAAAAAGTGAGTTCCTTTGGACAGACTCTGCCTTCCATCCATCGCATGCGTCTTCCCATCAACAGTGCAAAGGTTCGATATGGACATATTTCTTGACGAATTATCGCAGCTATAGTATTCCTCGTCTGTCCTTCTTCCTTTCCATTCATTATTATTCTGCTGATAATGGCCACACTCCACCTCATCGTTCCATCTGCCAACCTCCTTGTAACTCCTATCGGTAACTAACTCTTCTCCTCCAATGACGAAGGAGTTTATCTTCACGGACGAGTAGCTATTACTTGAATTCTTTAAACATATGGGAAAGCCTATAACTACGGAACAGTTGGAAAGCAAACCGGGGATGAGGTCCTTGTTGATATAACTCTTCCTGTCCTTTACATTACACTTCATCGATAACTTCATCCACATTTTTAAGATAGATTCAACTTTTTTATTTTTAATTAAATTTTTATGCACCAGATCTTCCACAGATAACCCTTTTTTGTTCATCAGACTCATGTCGGCCCCTAATTTTAGTAGCAGCTGCACCATCTTCGGGGTACAGTTTTTCTTCCCATCATCAGAGCACGGGTTGAGCAACACCCTATGCAATGCTGTGTTCCCCTTGGCATCTTTTTTATTTATCTGCACACCATATACACACACTAACATACTCACGATTCTACTGTACCCATAGTGTGCAGCAACCATTAAGGGGGTTTCCTTTTCTAATTTGTGACAGGCTTTATTAGGGTTCACTTTTCCTATTTCTATTATTTTCCGCACACATTCTTCACATCCAATTCTGCAAGCCAACATGAGCGGGGTTAAATCCTTCTCATATATAATATTCTTCATAGACGATACAAGTTCACATGGAAAATCTTCCTGATTTATTTCGTAATGCTCAAAGGACACCTCTTGCTTTGTTTCATCTGATTTGGCTAGCAAATCTGGGTTATACATTAGAATGGAAGCTACATTATCACAGTCATTTAGAAGTAGACAGTTGTATAATTTGATCATATTGACATGGTTCTTTATCCGCATCACTGTTTTATTTTCTCCATCTTCTGTAACATCCTCTTGGTGGTTCCCATTATTACTGCTAGTTTCCTTATTAATTCTTTTCTCCTTACTTTTCATATTATTTGTGCCACAAGTTCTTTTGCTACATTTATTTTCGTTGGAGATGGAGTGTACGCACAGGTTACTCGTCTTGGTACTGTGGCAAGGGTTGTAGTGACTCTTCATGTACCCATGTGTCGTGTCCATTTCGTTAACATAATCCTTCATGTCCTGCTCATTCTGAATCTTATGCGTATCCATCGACAGGTAGCCCTTCTCATTAGTACCATTTCGATACTTATTCACATCCTCATTTTTCGTAGCACCAAAATCGTTCACATTCCCGTTGCTGAGGTTGCTAGAGTAGGAACATTTGGACGCACTTCGAGGAACTTCCATTTTTGCTTCCTTAATTTTTTCATATGACAAATTCACCGCAGAGTTTCTATAATTATAGAAAGTGTCAAATTTAAATCCAAATTCATATTTTCCATTTTTGTAAAATAAGAGACTTTGAAGGTGCGGATCAAATTCAACACACAAATTATCGTTCGACTTAAATTTTACTACTTCCATTTCACACTCTTCAATTTTTTCCGCTGGAAATTCTGACACACAGAGCGGTAGATTCAATGGGCATATGAATTTCCCATTGTTTGTCCATAACCAACGATACCCTCCCCATAAAATGCCCATCGAGTTTTTCACCTCATTTGTACTGTTCTTGTCATCATCACATTCTTCAAAGAGGACCGTGCAATTGAAAATAAAATGCTTCGCAGGAAAAAGAGCTTCGTATGAATCCACACATAATTTGAACTCCTTGCACCCCATGTAATACATAGAGCAGTTGCCCGATTCGTCCATGTGTTGTATGTAATTGTTGTAATCCTCAACGTTGTTCGGATCGTTCTTGTCCTGCTTGGGGGTGTACATATTGCTCGTCGTTTTGTCCCCACTAAGGGTGCCACATGGATCGTGTATATTACTTACGAATGAATAGCTATTTCCATTCATATGATCCTCCTTGCAAAATATTTTGTTACTATTAATATATTTCTTCCTCCTGTTTGAGTCGTTTATGTTCTGTTTTTTTTCATCCAAAATGTACTTTGCCTTCCCTTGCGTGGCCGTGTCGTTAATTTCTTGTATAGAACTATACTTTACATTGTAGGGGTAATCTTTTTTCATTTTGTTGAAATTGTGAAGCCTATATTTTATGTGCAAATTGGCATCATTACCCGTGGTGAAATAATCATTGATATAGTTGCTGTGCATAAAATTCCGTCCACTATTTTCTGCGATCAACTCATTGTAGTAAGATGTGTAATGGGTTCTATTCATATCATTTACATCGTAGTAGTTTCCCTTCAGCCCCACATTGGCATTCAAAATTTTCTTCTTCCCTTCATTGGTCTTGCTCCTATTTGTCTTGGAATAATTATGTGTAATGTCAAAATTGCTCTTTCCATTCATTCCTACATCTTCATTTTTGCACAGCCTATTCAAATGGTTGTGCAGATTCAGCTCTCCCCCCTTGATGATCATGTTAGAGCTTTCCTTCTCCATGTCTTTCCTTGTACTCGTTTCCAGAATCTTCGCACACGTTCTCTGTATGTTGCTTATATTTTGGACACTGTCAATATCCTTTCCATTTTTATGCTCGCAATTATTGAATCCATCTAAATCAATTTTTCCTATTTCTGTTTGTTTATATGAATTGGCAACGCCGTAGTAATTTATAACTGGTACACTTCTTACAACTGTGACATTTTCTAGGGTTAGAAAATTCCATTTTCCCCCCTGCACATTTTTGCACTGCATAACATTCGAAAACTTTACCGGCTCGCTTTTAATTTGCATATTTGGTGTTAAAAATAATGTGTTCGAAAAGGGTTCACCAGTGGGAAAGTGATTAGACCTAGAATTATAATAATGTACTAATATTTCATTATCCGGTTGTGCTATTATGAGGGGCATTTTGTTCTTTTTCACAGATTTGGTTGAAGATCTACTTGCCCAGGCGGCATCGGGGAGGACGAAGCACGTGCGCTTCCACAGGTTTCTCTTCCAATTCATGTTCATATTTTTCGTGCATTTATCATTGCTATATTTCTCCTTGTGTACATTTTCGAATTTAAAGTAAAAGTTGGTTAGCGGAGACACGAATATCTTTTCATTCGTGTCAATAAATTTTAAATGAATTGAGGAACTGATAAAATGATTATCCTGGAAGCTGTCTAATTTTTTATGTGCCACGATGCGTGTTACCTTGATCAGTGGTACGAAATTGGTCATCTGCGCCATGAACTCTTTTCGGAAAATTAGAGTGTCATTTGAGAACCACAGAATCTGCTTCCCAATAACCTTCACTTTTAGGATAACGTTATCAAGGGAGGATGCATTATTGATCATTGATGGATTGACATTTTCAACATGACTGTCGAGAAATAACCCCGTGGTCTTCACCGTCCCGTTCGCAATGTTCAGCATGATGGAACTGTTCACCCTGTTGTATGCGTCATTTGAATTCACTGCGCTCACGACGGATAGCGTCTTCGAGGATGAAATGTTGTTGTACCCATCGGACACGAGATACTTGTCATGATTCCCTCTTTCATTTCCACTTCCATCATCGTTTTCATAGCTGCTTATGGAAAACCTCTTACTGCCATTAACCCTTGTGTTTACTGCAGAGTAGCTCAAAAGATTCTTCCTAATTTGCTCAGTTTCCTTTCTATGGATCGAATCTGCTCCATGCGCACCACTAAATTCATTTCCCCTTTTCGAGTACACCTTCTTCTCCATACATTTCGGTAAGAAAGAAGCATACTTTAACATTTTTTCCTCCTCCAGATCATTTTCTGCGTAATTGCTATAACTAATTAGCATATTATCCGTAAGTTTGTGAGAATTAGTACTGTTTCCGTTTTTGTAAAATTCTCTATTGACTGACATCTTGCAGTTCCTGTACCTCTTCAATTCGTCAATATTTGGTTCATCCAGGCTGTGCGATTGCGACGTGTCTTTTCCCCCTGAATCGTAATTGGCACTCACATTCAGTAACCCCACTTCTATATGGACCAAGTCGCTAATTGGTACCACTGCTCCATTCTGCTTATTCGATACACCAAGAGAAATGCTAAAGGAAGAGTTGTGTGCACCTGAGTATATTTCGGAATCTCCCATTAAAATGAAAGCCTGTGGTAGGTTACACAAATCAACTAGTTCGATATGGGAACCCAAATTGACCCTTCCTACATTTTGCAAATCTAAGTCCTCACTTAACGATTTCGATTCGAGGAACAAGAATTCTTGAACCTTGTTATGCTTAATTTCTTGTAAAACGTAGTGAAAATCATTGTCTGCGCTGAACACAATCGAGGGGTAATCAATATTCTTTCTGGTGACATGCTTAAGTTCCTCATTTTCCTCCTTCAGTAAATGCATGATTCGATCTACCCTGTGATTGTCGCATCCAGTAATTTCCTCCTTGTTCGAACTGTGATAACGCTCCTCCGGGTATTTCCCCCCCCCTGGTGCAGAGCGCTCTGTTTTTTCCTTCGGTATTAGGAACATATCCTTTATTTTCAACTGAACCACATCTGCGTTTGGACAACATACATGATGTATTTTTTCATTAATATCAATTATGACATTGGCACAAACTTTCTTGCTCAACTGCAGAACATTGTCGACGAACATTTCGGGGTAGTTTCCTTCGTATGAATCATCTAGAATATCTTTTCTCTCCATGGTATTTATAATTTTATTATTTTCAGCAAAGAATAGGTGCTTGTTTTTCTCCCCCTTGAGTGTACTACTTCCTTTTTCTTCATTCTCCTCCTCCTTACTGTATAGGGAACAAATTTGGGCCTCCTTTTTAATGGAAAAATCGCACAAAATATTGGAACTTTCATTTGGATCTTTCCTCAAGCCATCCGACAGGGAAGGCGATGCTCCAAGGTTCGACTCATCCACCTGGTGATATTCCCTGTGTCTGTCACATTGCCTATCACTTTGCCTATCACTTTGCCTATCACTTTGCCTATCACTTTTCCTATCACTTCGTCTGTCACTTCGTCTGTCGCGTCGTCTGACGCTTTTAGCATACACCTTTGACACGTGATCCACCACGTATAGATAAAGGCAGTACTGCTTAAAATTCGAATGCACATGCTCATCGTGGTAATCCAGGTTGTTACACATATCGGCCTTCTTAATGTAGTACGCAGCACAAGCGAAGTAATGTATAAGCAAGGCTGCGTTAATCTTCAGAGGGCTGTAGGTGCTTTTCTCTTTATTTTCAAACAGATCAAAATTGGAAAAATTGTGGCCTAACTTCTTCTCATTCTTGCTACTAACAACAGTGCTATTTAAATACAGTGGGTTGGGAGTTGTAGGCGTGTTACCATTATTACAAGAATTTACCGTTTCCGTGTTTTCTTGCATACTGCTGTTATTCGCATTATTGGAAGAGATATTTGGGCTTGTCCTGTTGGTTATATTTAAATTGTAGATAGTCTCATTACTAACACTACTGATTCCGTTGAAATTATTATTTATCATCCTGTTATTTGCTGAGTTTTGTATACAACTCAGGATATCACTGATGTTGTTGTTTAGGTTGTCTATAATGTTGTTCACATGCTCGTTATTATTTCTAACATTGTTGTTGCTGATATCGATGGGTTTGTTTTTGTTACCGCTTCCGCCTTTGTAACTGTTTTCCATATTCAGGTTCAAAATTTGGTTAAAAAGGGAGGACCCACAAATATGCACACAGTTAAAGAGGTAAGACAAAAATGCCTGGTAGTTGCACTTCACCCGTTGATATTTCTCCCTAACAGTGATGTATCGTTCGTTCTTCCTTTCCGTAGTGTTCTTATAGTCATTACCTTTCAAATCATAATCGTCGGCCAAAGTCTCCACTTGAACGCTAAACTGCGTTACCATATCAATGTCCTGCAATTTCTTGTACTTCTTATCGCTCCGACTATTTTGTAATATATACGCTACACAAGACCAGTACACCAGTCTGCATGCGTCTATGCCAATAAAAGTGGGGAGTCTATTTCCATTCATAATTAACCCAAAGAGGGAGGAAACTGCCAAGGGAGTAACACAGCAAGATCTTACTCTCGATGGACATAGGGGATGCCTAACAAATGTATCCAACATCCAGTGCGCGACATGAACCGACGGAGAAATGGCATAGAACATGTCCACCTTCACTCTCTTTTGAGACACGCTCTGAGCAATAGAACCAACTAAATGGTATAACAATTCAGATTGTATTATAAGTAGAAGCTGATCTACTAACTTTTTATCATCCCAAGTAATTACACACTGGTAGAATATCCTTTGCCACCCGAACAGGAGAGAACTTTTGCAACTGTTCTCGTTAAGCAACTTATACACATTTTGTTTCATCCTCGAGTTTCTAATTTGCCCTTGGTATTCTTGCCAATAATCCTCTTTCCTAAAATCTTTGCTTCTACTTAGGTAATAAATGCATATGCGGAAGAGGTACATGACGCTAAATAGGTTTAACATCTCCTCCTTATTCTTCAACGCACCGTTAATCAACTCGGATATGTTATTTATTTTGTTCCTTCTGCTCTCACTACTGTGGTGCTCCCTTTCCATGTTCAAACCTTCGTATCTATCATCCTGCGTATACTCCCCATCTTCCTCTGTCCACAAAGCGCCATTCTTATTTACATCAGAAGGGTCATAACCAAAGTCACGCTGGCTATTTTCCTCCTCCATTTTATCACCAAGCAGATTGTACACTTTACTATTTGGTTCGTTATTGAACATCATGTTAGTTTTGTCTTTCCTACATCCTTTAAGAAAATTTTCATTTCCCCTAGATCCCCTTTTCACACATGTTACCTTCATAGTCGTATCAATATTTCCGGAAGTGGTTTCCCTTGTACGTAAATTCATGCAATCATTGTTGAAGGTGCCTACATCTTCTCCAACCTTCGCACCTTCATTCATTCTTACTAAGATTTCCCTCAGCTCGTCCATAAACAATTTTGGCACTAAGGATGCCATAACGCAGCTTAAATCGATTAGATACTTTTTTAGTAACCACCCTGCAAAAAACTTGGCCGTTTTTCGTACTATTTTGTTGGAAAAACTCGAATTGGAATACTCAAAATCGAAAAGGGTACTCTTGACGCTGCCATTATTTACCTCATGAACATTTTGGGGGAAGCATAAGGAATACCTACTTTGGCTGTTGAAACAAGCTACCAGATTAAGGAGGTAGATCCACAAATCGAACGTGTCGTTTTGTGTTATGACCTGCTGGTTCTTAATTACCGGAGTTCTTATGTTAAAGTATTGGAAAAAGTCCAATGGAATTCCACAAATGGTTAAAATTTCTAAAAGGTTTACGTGTTCATTTTTCGTTCCTTCCATGTCAAAGGTACTTTTTCGTTCTGGAGCATGGGGGGGCGTACAATAGGTATCTTTCTCATCTTCTGAATATAATCTGCAATTTTGACTCTCTTTTTTGTCCATGAAGCTGCCAACAAAGGAGGAAGCAATCACAGCGGCAGGTTCAGCACTGGTGTTTTGTTCTTCACCATGTTCTGGACTTCCCGTTTGAGAAACTGTCCTGTTTCCACTGTTAAGGAGATGCTCAACGTTCACGGAGTTGCTCCTCGCAAAGTGCACTATCAGCGAATCACTTATGCCAATATCCACGAAGAAAAATACCTTAATAAAGCTTAAGAGCTTCTTAAAAGATCCATACACATTTTCATTCGGCTTATAGAACCCATCGGAATTCATTTCCAGGAGAGTTCGTAACAAAATGCAGCAACACATAATTGCCTTGGTTCCAATCATGCAAAGGCTATATTCGAAAAAAACATTTTTTCTAACCTTATCTGAAAAGGAAATATTCTTAAAATCTGAAACCTTCTTGTCTAAGTTCCTGTCTACCCGCTTATCTTTCGTCATAAGCATTTCCTGATTGTCATTACTTAAAGCACTTTCTTCATGATCTTCTAACGATTCATTTTCTTCGATAAAAATTGAATTCATTAAAGAGTTATCATTATTGCTGTTGGCATTTCCTGAGCTTACAATATTGTCCATACAGCCACAATTATTTATACTCATCTCATTTATCGTATTTGTGCTGTTGTTGCTGTTCTCATTATTCACCCTATTTTCATTGTACGAATCTGCCGCTGTTTCAAGAACATTCTTAGAATCAAATTCGCTTAAATTCTTAAACCTCCTCTTAGCCTTCCTGTTGCTTTTGACTCCATTTGTACTGTGTTTCGCCTTGCTGACCACGGATTCCTTCTTCTTGTGTAATTTCTTCGTAACAAAATTAAAAATCGCGTGCACAAAAACATCACTGCAGATGATGTCTACCAAATTGCAAAAAAACAGCTCCACACATTTTCTGTCCAAACTATACGCTACCGAATTTTTTAAATCGGATAAACTTGACAACCAGGGAAGTTCATCAATGGTGGAATTATTTCCATCCGAATTTTTATCCTCAAATTTTTTTTTCTCTTCTGGGTTTACATTTAATCCTAAGACACATATGATGGACAAAACTTCTCTGATGCACTTGTTTATATCTAACACCCCTTTCCCCTTTTTGTTGTAAACATTTATGTAGAGAGAAGAATTTTGATTCGTAACATACAACTGATCACTGCTCTGTTGAACAAATTTGTCAATCTGTGATGCATCGTTTCCCAATTCCTTTGACTTTAAATGATTAATTCCTTCTTCTGCGCCATTTGCATTTTTGCTAAAATGAATTATATTATAAGTGTCCCGATCGGAAAGAGTGAATTCCTCCGTCATATGAACCCCTTGACTATTACCTTCTGGTGCTGCATATTTCTCCCCTCTTGTGTTACTGAATCCCGAATTGTGCGTTTTTTTATCCACATATTTGTTCGTTATCTCATCCAGGAGGTATTCCCCCTTACCAAGGTTAGCAGAACCTTTATTTCTTAATTCCTCACTCGATTGAGTGTTTAGAAGTGTCAATTTAGGGCCTTTTGCTTTGTTATTAAAATGTGGAATATTTCCGAAATTGCTAACGCTTGAGAGGTTCTCTCCTAATCGATCCGTAATTAAATAAGCTGATGAATTCTTCTTCAAGAATTCTGCTACATTAGTCAACGTTGTATTCATTCTTATTATAACTTCATGCTTCAAGTCTTTCAATATTTCATTGTCCGAATCAAGAATGGATTGATAAAGTTTCACGGATTCGTAGAATTCTTTCTTCTTCAGTTTTATCTTTTTTAACTGCTTTTTTATATTCTTCTTATTATGCCCAGTAATTGCATAAATTTCGTTCAGATATTCTTCGTCCAAATTTTCCCTTTCATTTTGGGCATTCCTGGACTTCCTACTGTTGGGGTCTACGTACTCCATGCTGAAAGTTGGACCCTCATATACAATCGTCATCGGATCTTGAAAAATAAATATTAAGTTCATTCTTCTTTCGAATTCGATTTGTGATTCTGCTTCGAATAGCACTTCGAGGACGGATCCGATGCTAACCCCTGAGACCATTAACTCGGTTCGTAAGCATTTCTGATTTTGCTGATCCTCCACATTAAATTTTACGCTCAATAAATCACCGAGTTCATACTGCACATTGGCCGCAAACACGTCGTGTCTAAAAGGAGGACACATACTTGTGCGAAATCCAACTACATCATTTCTGTCAAATACTTCGGACACATTGGACAAAACGCATTCCGCTGGGGCAACGGTCACGCCGAAGCGCCCTCTCGTCTGAATACGAAAATTTATTATATCGTTTACTTCGTTCGGACCAATATTCAAAGCAGGAAATGTCAGTGGTGCTAGGCATAAAACGACACCTCCTAAATTTAAGCCACGCAACACTCTCAAAATTCTTCCTTCCATGTTAGCTTCAAAATCGTCTGACGGTCTACTAGACATGAAAAACTCAGATTGGGGCAATTCATCAAAGGGATGGTTCCTGTACGATACCCTCGGTATCAATCCTAATATATCATTGATGCTGTTACATTGGGAGTTCCCTTCATTATTCGCCGTATTTAGATCCATCTGGTAATTCACAGAAATGTTCTCCTTCGAACATGTATTTACTGGTAACTCATCATTTTGGCAAGTTTCATTTGCACTGCTGACACCTTTCCTCTCATCATATTCTTTAGGCGTCGATTCGGTACTACTTTCATGGGGGATTTTCACCTCGCTGTTAAATAACTTTTTCGTTTCCTGCAGGATCAACTGCTTTGGGAACATCTTAATGGAGGGCAAACACCTCAGTAAAAAGAACCCATGAATCTTACTCTGCTTATAATTTCTCATAACATTCGTATCATAATTTTTAAAGAAGAAATTAGACATTTTCATATTCGTTCCTTTATGCCTAACAGAACTTCCATTGTTCAGATTCACCTTCGGTGATGTAGCCACGCTGTTGTGGGCCGCATTGCTGGAGCTCCCTTTCATCGTAGCAACGGTCGTTGTTTTGATCTTCCCCATCTGATTCACCGAAATATTTTCCTGATTCATTCCATACATTTTTACCATCTTCCTATCAAAGTAATTGTTGAAAAAGACGGTGATGTCATCTGCGTCGTTAGGGGATTTCTTAATACATTCCGTGATCAATCTGTAAAAATTGCAATTTATGTTTAGCTTATTCAGCTTCTTAAAACGGTAGGTAGGATTATCCTGCCCGAAGAGAAAGCACCTTAGAAGAGTAACCGCACCTGTGGGGGAATTCTGAACACAATTTATCAAGGTGTACATAAAATCAGTTATCATCTTCTCACAATCTTTCACTTGTTGCTTTGATATTTTTATATGGCTAATTCTGATGTAGAAGGATCCCTGCTGATTCTTTGTCAAGTCATTGTACAGCTTGACAATGTTGCACAGTTTTATCAAAACTGACATGATCATTTTTAGAACAGATTCTATGAGGCTCTTTCTTTGAAGCGAATAAAACTGAGACTTATAATCGGTGTAGTTATTCCCATATTTGTATTCTTCATTGATATCCTCCGAAATGTTATTACTTGCATTATTCCTCACATATTTTGTTCTACTTTCTGAGACAACTTGATCTGAATTTTCCCCTTGGCCATTTTCACCAGACACTAAGATCCCCCATAGGATTGTTTTTATCAAATTCCAGCTTATCATTTTTAGTTTCTTATAATTCACGTTATCTTCCTGATCATATGTACTCGTATTGATGCCCGTTTTGCAATTTTCAGAAGGAACACTTTTGTACGAGCAGTCGTTATTGTCATTAGGATGGTCATAGTCGGTGGAGAATTTCCTGCACTGGCAAACGTGTTCTGATGCATATTCATAATTCTTATTGGTGTAATTTTCAAATCGGCTTCTTTTTCTTACTGAGTTTATTAACTCGTCCTCCTCGTTAGAAACCCTCTGCAGTTCCTTTCTTACCAACTCTTTTTCGTTATCTACTGATTTGTTCTTCCATGATGAATTGGCTGTAAGGCTGCCACCACACGGATCTATGCACTCTATTAGCTCCTTGTTTATAATAATTCCCTTCTTTTTCGTCCAAATATTTATCACGTCATTCACATCGTTGTTTATAGAAAGTTCCAGTTCGAAATTATTCTTTTTCAGGAAAGACCTCACAGACGCATCATAATTTTTGTTGATGCATATTTCTAGCTGCACATCTGATATCGCTTTGGCATTACCATAAATGTTATAAACGGGGTCCCCACTGATAGACCAGTAACATGAGTTAGACTCGTCATCTACGCATTGGAAAATATTTCTATTCGTATGTTTAATTGATCTATTCACATTCCTTAGCGGTAGTGTATAATGGGGGGAATTGCTATACTGCTGTGTGCACAACGCCCAATACTGCTTTCCGTGCGTGTACTCCTTCCTTATTTTAAAACCATTCAAGTTCTGCAAAATCCTTTTTTTGTTTACAGACACACCATCATTAACCGTTTCGTGGTACACAACAATGCCAGTAATTACATTGTCCAATATCACTTCATGTTCGTGCTCATGTTCTGAAGAATTGTAGTTCCTCACGCGCAACACCTTTTGTTTTATTTTCATCTGCTTTTTCTGTACACGTTCTGAATGTATATATCCCTTCACGTCGAGCGGATTCTTGGTTTCCTCATTGGCTTTGCAACCTTTCTTGGTGTAGGTCATTTCGCTGGAATTGATTTTCCTAATATTCTTTAAATTCTTTCCAATGGGAAAAATCTTAGAATTCACATTTTTAGAAGATCCTGTTATGCATTTGTGGCAATGAGAACACATCACTTCGACTACAGTATTATTTGCATCCATAAAAATTGCCCTTCTATTTCCTGCTATGTTTTTTTTCTTCAAATTCTCACTGTTTATGTGCACTTCCCTAAGGAGTGGCTGGCAGATGGTCAACATATGGTACAAGAACGGGACTACATATCTGCTATCATTCAGGGGCTTCACTCGTAAGCATATTTGCAAAGCTATCAGCCGAAGCACACTTTCAATCCACAGAGTATTCATGGAATTTTTTATAATTTGCGAAAAGCTAGACGAATTTGATAGCATTTTGCGATTGTATCTTAAGTACCATATACATGTGCTCTTCGTAATATCCGTCAGCGTAAAAGACAACGCGTGCTCCATCGGTTGCGTGAACCAGTACTGGTGCGAAAATTGGCTCTTTACATTTAGACCGCCACAAACGCTACTACCCTCACCCTTTCCACCTCCTTCATTCATCTGCGTAATGACGTTTTTCAACGGAGAGGCGTTCCTAAACTTTATCGTTATAATGTGCAACAATTTTAGAAGCATCCAGCCATAATTTTGCACGGAAAAGAGAGACGGCTCGATGTTGGAAATCACTTTATTATCTTCGTTGTAAGTACCTCTGCTGGAGGATGGCACGAGCAAGTCCAGTATGACAGGCCACTGCATACTTTTGGCGGATTTCTGCCTCCATTGCTCAAATATCCCCCTTTTCCTCTTATCATCTTTATTATATTTCTTATTTGTTTCGAAATTCTTGTACTTCCTTTCGTCTCGAAGCGTGGTAATTTTGCCATCCTCATATAGGGCGATGCGTCTATTCTTCTTGTGGAAGGATATGCCCCTCTCCTTTTTATTTCCACTTCGTATGTGCGTTTCAACTTGAGGTCGCTTCCCATCTGATATACTTTTCTCGTTCTTACTACCCGCGGTGATATTTATAGTAGCATTGTTGGTATTATTCACATTGGAATAATTTGCACTAGCGGAAAAATCACTTCTGTCTACGCTCTTCTCACTACAGTTACTCTTCTTCTTTCTCTTGATGTCATCAGAATTTGAGTTATATCCCTTTTGGGATCGCTTATTAGGGCATACATTATTATTATTCTTCTTCTTCGTGTTAACTATAGGGTTTTTAATACCTCCAAAAATTCCTGCGCACAGCATAGACTTTAAGCTCCTACTGATAAGGTAACGACACAAGGTGGTTAGCTGCTCTATTCGGATAATATTCAAAACGGTGTCAAGGTCCATGTCGCTAATTAGAAAGCTTAGTATTTCCTTCAACTGCAGCAAGTCCTTCGAATCGACGCTCTGATCCATGATGCTGTTAACATTTACGATTATGTCTGTGTCCACATCTTTCGAATTAACCGGGGTGGTGACTTTACCTCTAAAGCTGTCAAAGGAGGGGAGGAATTCTTTCTTTTTCTCACACCCCTGCTTCTTCTTCATTTCATCATGGTACGCTCGCATAAAGTCTTGCTTATGCATGGAGAACATTTTTTTGGATTTCGAAAGACCATTACATTTATTATGCTGTACCTCCGACATGTTATGGTCCGATAGGTTTTCCTCATAATCCAAAATGGAATTGGTATACTTCGTCACGTAAGGAGCGTTACAGTCCCATTTGCTACCGTTGTTGCTGTTTCGACTAATGAAGTCATTTTCATCAAATGATTTGGGAGAAAAAAAATAAAAGTCAGATTTGCAATTTACCATGCTTGAGTTTAACTCTTCTCCAGGAGTTACATCGTTACCGTGGTGAGAAATAAAATTCTTCATCAACCTAGAATCTTGCCATAAGGCTCCCCCCTGCACAGACTGCTTTATGTTATTCTTGCCATGTTTGGAATATTTCATAATAATAGAGTTGTTCGAATTATTATGGTTCCTTTCACATAAGTTGTAATTCATATAAAAGTTCGACTCGTCATTGTAAAAATTGGCACTATCACAACTTGGACAACTGTTAGAGGAATTCCTTGCCTTGTTGTTACAAACGTACATATCTAGCTGTTTTGCATTATCCCCGTTCTCCTTGTCTGGCTTACCATCTCCATTCTTGCAGTCCTTCAAACTAACATTTCTTTTATACGTTTTTAACAATCTTTTCAAAAGACATAAATTTTTTGTCGTCCCTTTTCCGAAAATATTCTCCGTGCTAAATTGTATACATTCCAATTTCTCATAAATATTGTTTGGATGTCTAAGGATATGATCAAAATAGGTCATTGATGAAACATTAGTTTTTAATGAGCTGGCAAAGGTTGGCATGGTGGCGGCTTCCTGTACCAGGTGAAAGTCACTACGATCTGAGTATATCTTCCTAGCTGTAATGGGGATGTCATATGAATTTCTTCGCATAAATACAAAGTGCTCATCCCATCCGTGTGAAAAATTGTCCTTGATAACTATCGGGCATAAGCCATGTGGGTACGTATTAATAATCCATTCACACTTTTTTAAAATTTTATCAATTTGTTTTTCCCTCTTCCTTCTTATTAAATCTACTCCTGATTGTTCGCTACTTCTGTTGCTACACTTCTCTGTGTTTCGTAACACATCGTTCAGGTAGTTTAATTCTTCCTTCCTCAAATTTGGCGAAATGTATCCATCCCCTTCTATATCTGACACTTGTTTCTTCCTACGCTCCCCTACACTATTGTTGCATAGAAATTCATTCTCTTCGTCACTATTGGTAGAGTTAATGCTCCGCTGCTTTTTATCTAGCGCACCCCTCCTATCGTCCACAACATCTGCAATATCCCCATCGTCCACTTCATCCACTTGGTCCAACTCCTTGTTGTACAATTCGAGAAACTCCATACCTTTGTCATTTGTTTTCTCTTCGCTCCACCTGGACTTTGAAGAAAACTTACCTTCGATACTTTTCCTCTGATGTTGTATTTGGCTTTTCGATATCAGATCAATTACTCCCTGCTTGGCCAAATTGCACGCTATGGTTATTTTCTTCATTTCTAGCGCCTCAGTTATGAGGGCACTTTCCTTTTCTTCTCTACTGCATAGACCACTCTGTCGCTCATTCTCCATGTCTCTCCCTTGGCTGTGGTTATAACCAATGAGATGCAAAAACACCGCAACAAAGGCTATTTGGGCTGTTTCAAAATTTTTGTGAAACACCTTGTAAAATGTGCCAAGATACTTTACAGCATCTTTGTCATTATTCATCAGTCTCTTTAAAAATTCTACGTTTGTCTGAGCAGACATTTTGCTTGATTCATTTCCCGCGAGTGCTTTCTCCCTTTCGGTGTGGCTGCCAAGATTTTCCCCTTCAAATTTCTTCGCAGAAATTACTTCTTCTTCCGCGTACATCGTTTTGTATGTCTTCATGTAAGACTTTGCCACAGACTTAAGCTCACTCATATTAATTTCATTGTTAGACCTATTTGTTAATAAACCTTTAGGGGGGGCCCCCCCTTCCTTAATCATCTCCTCGTCAGTCATTTTCGTAGCCGATAAGAAGCTAGAAATGCTCTCGGGTATTATGTAGTGATTGAAGAGGTAATTCTCATAGTCACACACGGAGCAGTCTGTAAGCTGTAGCAGAATTGTTCTTATGGCCTTCTCAAAATCGTAGTACTTGTTCCTTTTTGATGAAATGCGAATATATTTTGCAGCATTGATCAGAATAAGTGGTATGGGATAAGGGTTCGCACTCATCAAGCTTTTCCTCATATTCACATATATTTCATACTTGCTCACATTGTCTGACATAACAGTAAAAAATGTTAAGAAGTGAGTGGCCAAACTTGTAATGCTTATGGAACACTCAGCAATGGGGTGCAAAGTGTCCTTGTGCACCGACATTTCGAAGGACAGATGTCTAGAGGTTAACAAACCCTGCAATGTTATCTTTAAAAACATAGGCCATATATTCAGGGCCATTTTTAACGATAGATAATTCTTCAATTCCTTGATGTAGGAATATCTGTTATTTTTCTTATCCACAAAAAGGTTGGTGACATATCCAAGACAGGGTATAATTCCGCTTATGATAAAATTGCACGCTTGCAGCAGAGTCATACTGTTCGGCTTAATCATATTTTCACACAACTCTAAAAATGATGTTTTCTCAGTTAAGTCATTTCGGATGACCTTAGACCCAAATATGTATATGAATTTGTGTATCCCATTCTTCTCGTACAGGTAGTGATAAGAAATGCTCGAAAGGACGCGCATCCCCACCCCCAGCATTATTTTTAATATTTCCTCCAAAAGGGAAAATATAAAGTTGAGTTTTTTGGAGTCATTCTTATATTTAATTATCCTCTTCCTCAGGTGCTTAAGCTTCTTCCCATTTTTCATGTACTTTTTCTTTTTGGAAAATTTATACATTATGCCATTTAGTAGTGTTTTGAAGTTATTCGAGTCGCTATTCGCTTCATTATATTCTTGCAAATTTTTTCTAATGTAGAATTCATCAGATTCGTCCGAATTGTAGTAATACTCAGATAGACGCGTGGATCTACTCTTGCTATTATGAGATTCGACGGAATTCCTCTGATTTCTCCTGGCATCCACATTATCACCATTTATGCTCTCCAAACTGGTTTGAATGAAGTCGGAAAGGTCATTTTTGTTTATATATATGTGCGACCCTGAATCGTCCGAATGGGATATGACATCATCCAGTAGACCATGTTTGGGGCTACTTACCAGTGGAATCCACGACTTTTTCTTTCTATCACACTTGGCATACATTAAGAAATGCTTATTCTCCATGTCTAGTGATGATCTGCGGCTAAGGAAACTGGAATACTTACTGTTACAGCTGCTTCTATCTTCCACCTCATTGTTCAACGTGTCAAATAATTGGTTCTTCAAGGCGGATGATATGTTGGATCCATTTGTCAACATGTCCCTGCGAACCGATTCGTCTACTGATTCGTCCTCTTCACCCGCTTCGCTGGTATCCCCCCCCAAGTCTTCCACCTGCTCCATTTCTCCTTCAGCCCATTTTGCATTCCTGAACGGAATCGTGGAGTTATGCTTCCTATCATCAGCTTCCCCCTCCTTAGCCATTTCATCATACGCATTATAGAACGGAATGACCGGCTGGTATAAAAACGTTTTCGCACTTTCATATTCAGTTGCTATGGTCAATATGTAAGTCGTCAGCATCAGCACAATTCCCCGCAAAAAAATAGAGGCCACTTCACTAGCACTGCTCACATGATTGTTCTTGTGCTTCATCCGATTCAATATTTTTACACAAAAATCAAGGTAACCAGAATTCGCACAGCTTTCATTTCTCCATTCATCTTCATAGAAAGAACACAACTTGTGAATAATGTTGCACGCTTTATTCTCCATCAAAAAATCACTCTCTTCGTTGTACTGTACAACGGGTACATTTATTGCATCATTCGTTTGATGATTTATAAGAGAAATTAGCTCTTCGACGAATATTCCAAAGTGTGTAGATTCTATGATCCTACTCTTGGTGTTCTTTTTTCTCTTCTCATATCTCTCAATTTCGTGTTTATTTTCTTCGTAATACTTTCTCTTCTTTCGTTTTTCTCCCCTACTTCTATTTCCATTCCCATCATTTATGTTGTCCACATTCGCGTTGTAGATGGTCGAATTAGACGACGCTGATGAGGATGTGCACGAGTTCATATTCGTAGTATTTACATAATGACCAGTTGTGCTTAAGTTCATTTTTTTATAAGAAACGCTTGAACAGTTGTGATAAGGTACACTTAACATCCTTTTCATCATTATTTCCAAAATGCCCTTGTGTTCCAGAGATTTTAACACCTTGAGTATTATCTGCGAATCAAGGCTGTTATTATCAGAAAAGAACTTGAGCAATTTTGAGATTGTTTCTATATGAATCCTCATAAAAACGTTGCTTATAATTATTTTATCCGCCTCTAGTAGTATCTGAAAGACATTTCTTCTGAGTAGCCATAAACTCCCATTCAGGTCCAACTCCTCCATTTCGTAGCATTCCCTTACGCAGTAATCATCCCTCCCTATAAATGGACTCTTCAGTTTAATAATTTTCAAAAATGACGTAATCAATCTTTCCGATAGAGAGTAAAAGTTCTCGTTATTTTCTATCCTGCTATTTTGCACTTGCATGTTGTTTTTCAGATATAACTTTAAGATGCTCAAGGCACAGATCTGTGAATCGCATGTTTGGTTCCATTCGTACAGGTACTCTCTATACATTCCGACATTATCCTTTGCTTCACTTGTGCAATGAGTTGCCTGATGGATCGGGTAAACCTCGTTCCTGCCATTATTCTCATCAGGGACAAGTTCCCCCCCAGGAAATGCACAACCTTTAGCCAATTTGAACAGCTTCCTCAATATTTTATTATTATTTTCCGTACACTTAATTAGTGTCTCAAAGGTGTGAATATCAATGTTCTTGTATAAGGTGTATGAGGTTTCCTTTTCCATTATCTTCCTATAGTCGTCGTCATTCCATTCGCAAAAGCGATACATGTAACGATTCAACGCAATGGACACCTTATTGTACAGTTCCACTATGTTAAGCGGGTTTCTGAGGAGAAAGTTTCGATTGATGTTTGGGATTAATTTTCTGTTTACTAATTCATCCACGAATGCAGAAGACCAGACACAATCCTTTGGAAAGTCAAAGACGCACGTTCGTGAAGTGTACACCTTGAGCTTTATATTGTTATTTATTAGTATGTTGTTATCCAACGGGGAGTTCTTCTTTCTTATACTTGTTGTTAGTAAATGCCTTCCATTGGAATATATTACTATTTTCCCATGGTCGCTTTGAAAATCGCAAGTACCCCCATCATTACTGTAACACCCTTGATCAATCAATATGTCAAATATGATGGTGTTCATGTTCGTAATGTCGTACACATTGATCAGTTTATTCGCATTCTTAATCTGGCTCTTGCCCCTCTCATGATTGCTTACTTCACTGTTATTGATACTACCAGTGTGGTAAGCACCCTGCTCGTTATGCCCTCCATTTGATATTTTACTCGATTTATCATAAGTCTCCTTTTCATTTTCTTCCTTTTCCTTCGCGAATGATTCAGCACCAGATGACTTGATCAATTTGGTGTACATGTGATTCTGCTGAAAATTAATCTCCAAAAAGTTGTATTCTTTTTGTTTACTCACGTTTTCCTCTGAACTTCCGTCTGTGCTCTCTTTTTCACACCCCTCGTCTTCCACAAGCTGAAATGTTATCTTACACTTTGAACCAAGTTCATCCAACACCTTTATCGAATTGTCAATTTCGAAGGAGACTGCCACTTGAAATATGTACGATCCATAGGTGGGCAAAACGTTACTCGAATATTCACATGGCTTGGCAATATCTTTCAGGCACCTCTGTGGATTATTGTTTATTTTTAAAAACATAGGATACTGTAGGGAAAAGAGTTCCAACAGCTTCAGCGATTCATATTCGTGCAACGGAAATTTGCACATTAGCTTGTTGAAGTCTGTGTAACTGGAACAAAATTCCTTGTTACTATGTTCTACACCTACTACGGTGCTATCCTTTTTCTTTTCCTCCGACTTGTTGCCAATGAGGAGGTCTCGATCATTATCAACCTTCTTGTAACAAGACCTTATTTCACATCGCAGGTAGGGGATAATAATATACTCCGCGAGGGTGTTCAAAAAATGCACCAAATATTTTAGCGAGTTCTCATACACCGCTATGGTTAAAAAGGTGTCCACTATCTTCAGCGTGAACACCAAGTCTTTATTACAAATGGCATATTTTAATATCTCCGTGCAAATGTCACTAGTATTATTGTACAAGTGCAATGGCAGGAAGGAGTAATTCAATTTATCACCTGGGTTGAAATGGTTATATGGTGCTTCTTTGCTGCACATGTGGGAGTAGTTCTTCTTACTTTTGTTAAGCAGTTGTCTAAGAAACAGGTATATCTCTTCGTTTTCATTTTTAAGAGAGTTTATCCCTTTTAATATAATTTTAAAAATGTCGTAATTGTTCACGCTGTAAACATTTGATGAGACAACCGCTGCGCTACTACTTGACTGATTCTTATTTAGGTTGAAAATTTTGAACACCATGTCCTGCACTATGGATGTATCATCCAGTTTGTTTAGAAAATCCGATTTTGTGTTAGAGCAATACTTTTCATAATCCGGAGAGGGAAGCATTTCACTTATTATTTTCCCCGTTTTAAACAAAGGAGCCTTTATGTTATCACTCATGGCATGCTCAATCATGGACTTCACCTCCGAGATTGATTTATTCTGATGATTATATATAGAATTTCTTACGTTTTCCAAATACTTCGGCAACAAAATAATGTTGTTTGTCACCTTTGAAATGTTTGTGAAGCTTCTACTTTCTGAATTCTTTGCCTTCTCATTTTCATCATTTATGATGGCATCATTCAGACTAATCATTTTTAAAAACTCCTCATATTTTTTATCCTTCCATGATGTACTATCCATCTGATTCAGAACGTTGTAAAGGTAATCTCCATATTCCTCCAATTCGTCAAAAGGCTCGATCACACATTTTTCGTCAATACATTCTTTGTCCCACGCATCTGCGTTATCCTTCAATTTGAGCGTTTCACTTATTGTAGCATCATGAACCTTTTCGTCATTTTGAATGCTGCTTTTTTCGCAATTGTCCAAATTGGATTGCTTCTCCACTTTGACAATGTCCGCTTTGTTATCTGCAGGAGTGTCACTTTTTTTGAGAGACGTAATGATGAATTTGATCAGTGTTCCACATATGTGATGGTAATATTTCCTCTTCTTTGACTCTAAATAATTAATGAACTTTAAAATATCCTCTTCGCACTTCTTGTTCTTACTGTGGTTATAATCACTAAATTTTAGACATCTGACGAATTCTAAGTAGACCTTTGCTTTATGTAACAAACGCAGAATATTTTCGTAATTACCTATCACCCGGGATGATGACTGCAGCAGAAGGAATTCCCCATAGTTGCTAATGGATTTAAAAAATCTGGTTCTGCTTAGGACGACGAACTCAGAAACGTAACATTTATTTCTGTTCTGAAATTGGTCAAGGATACTCCTTAATTTTTCCGAAATAAAAATTTTGTCCTTTTCTCCTATATCTTCGCACAACGAATATAATTCATTCATTTTTACTTCTGAATATGATGCACAATTAAACTACGCTAAGGATACACACATATATTGACAAACTACCCATGTGATGGGGAGATGGACGCAAAACAAGAAAAAAAAAGAAAGAAAAAAAAAAAAAGACACACAAAAGGCAATAAAAAACGTTTTAAAAGGGAGAAAGAGGAAAAAAAAAAAAAAACGTCGGTTGGTAAGACTCATAGAACAAAGTATAAATCTTCACCACATAGTTACAAATTGTTTAAATGACGTGTTAAAATGGGCACTATGAGTGTGAAGGGGGGGGGGGGTGAGCAAAAAGCTTCTAACTAATAATGTTACACATTATTATACTCCCTTAATTCAAATTTTCAGGGATGTGTGCTTCCTGGTCACCCCTTGAAATGTTTAAAGTGAAGGAATTAAAAATATATTGAAAAAATAAACAACAAAAAAAAAAAAAAAAAAAAAAAAAAAAAACAGGGGCGACGCATTATATGCAAATGTGTCACATGGGTATATACAAACGAGCACGTGTAAACATATTTGAGATTAATATACATACACGTCTGTCCATAAGACGCATGTACGTATGCATATAAATGAGGAGAACATATTAAACACTGCGCGCAACCATCTGCGAAAGAACAAACAACATAAACCCAAATTACAAATATTCAGCAAAATTTGTGTAACACGAGGGCCATTAAAACACAGCGCAGATATGTTTTCATTTTTTTTTTTTTTTTTTTCTTTGGCATTTCTATTTTTTAGTGTGCAACATATGTAAACATGTGCCGTTAAATATGCTCATATAACTACGTACGCACATATGTTTCTGAGTCTTCATGTCTGCAAGATGTATATTACACGAATATGTGTATATACGCGTATACAAACATACACGTACAAAATATATACATATTTTTGTGATAAAAATTGTGCAACAGAAAGGAAAACAATATCGTTTCATACAATTTTGATCTGGTGTAATATACAACGTTCTGTCCGTTCAGCATTTAAGAAACATATCATGCGTGTTAAAGAAATATTTTTACTCATCCATGATTTATTAAAAATTTAAAATTTCTGTGTGTACGATTAACAATATCATGTGTGCGTACAAGTGTGCAACATGTTAATTCAGTGCACCCATAAGAACAATAAATATTTATTATTCTATCATATACATACGCTTTTCGCGTAATTCTTGGAAAATATTAAAAAACCTGCAGGACAAAATTAAGATAAATAAAAGCAAAACTTGAAGCACTCCATAATGATATTATTTAAAAACACAATTCAAAAGTGGAAGGAGCAATTTATATCCTATAAAATGCAGTCGTCAAAAATGATGAACATATTTTTTTAGACATTTTCTGCGCAGCAAAATCTGGGAAGACGAAAAAAAAAAAAAAAAAAAAAAAAAAAATAGAATTGAACTGAACTGCTGCTTTTTTTTTTTTTTTTTTATTCAAAAAAGTATGAACAGCCAATAATTGGTATATATATTTTGGCTGTTCATAAATCTTTTTAATGTCAATTTTGTGACAAATGCAAACTTTTAACGTTTAAAGGCAAAAATCAAGATGATGTAAAAATGGAAAACAACCAATATAGGCATTTAAAAAAAAAAAAAAATACACATGCATATAAAAATTATGTCATACAAATACATTCATTGGTATGATAAAATTTTGTAGAAATATTGTAAAATTTTTAAAAGTCAACACTTTGCTTATATTATTTTTGACAAGTTGCGTGATTAAGATTTTTTTTTTTTTCACGAACCATTAATAATATTGCACATGACCAAGGAATTTTTTTTTTTTTTTTTTTAATGGACAATTTAATCTGTATGTGATGCATGACCTGATGGAAGAAAGAAAAATACACATGGATATTTTTTCATATGATATGACAAGTTTGCCACATAAAAGAGAATAACAATGATGGGTGTTATATATGTCTACCTTTCAGAAAAACGCTTTTGTTCTGTGAAGCACCTTTCTTGAAACTTTACGACAGTGAATATTGTTTGCTTTGAAATTCTGCAATTGTAAAACGTACAAGTTTTAATTTCTTTTTTTTAACGAGCTACTAAGCGTGGAAAAAATAGCTGCAATAGATGGAGTGGAAATTATATACTGGAAGCTTCAACCGTTTTTTTTTTTTTTTTTTTTTTCCCATTTAAATATTGTTAATACGAATTAAGGAAACCTTTTTAAGGGTAAAAAGAAGAAAAAAAAAAAAACCCAAACGGTTGAAGCTTAACAAAGGAGCTACAAGAAATGAACAAGATGGAACAAAGAAAAAATGCAGAAAAATACCTATTTAGCATTTTTTTTATTGCAATATGTGCAAGTACGCTTGCCATATTAGACCATTTCAAATTGTTGTCCGAAGAAATAACCGCATGATAAGGGGCACTTGACTATCTACTTTATATATACATGGTTTAATGAAAATTTCTTGCTACCTAAAATTACATGTACATCTTGGAGTGAATGCTTTTATAATTTTTTTTAATTTTTAACGGCATCCCAATTTTTCCACTATTTGGAAAGCGCATTCTACAAAAACGCGTAGACGTTTTAAAGGAAAAAAAAAAAAAGGAATATATAACACCAGTGCTGATACCTTCCCCATGGAAGCGGTACAATGCTCGGATATTTTCTTGAAACGTATTCATATATGTTTTTTTCTTTTACACAGCAATGGACTATTTTTCCAAGCCTCCGTAGGTTGTTGTGTGTGAAATTGTTATACATTACTTTGTGGTGCGAACGAATGGGACAAGGGACACTGCACAGAATGGTGTTTTGCCCTGAACGATTTATTTTTAAAAGGAAGCATTTCCATCGAACGTGTGCTCTTTCTGTGCTTACAAAAAAGGCACAAAATTTTTAACATGCAACAGAATTACGAAACACCACTTTGCGTCTTTCTCATCGCAATAGTGTTAAAAAAAATGATTAAGATATTTCGTGAGTTATTCTGCATTCTTATCTTTTGAGAGATGAAGCACGTAGAAAGTGTTGAATAATGCATGTGAATGGATTATCGACATTTAAGAAAGAAAATATTTGTTGAAAACCGCGCGTCACAGTTCTCAATTAAACTCATATGTTATGGAATTCCTTAAAATTTTCTAATTCTGTAAACCATTTTTTTTGGTATTAACATCCTGCAGAAAGGTAACCTTATTTAGGCACCATTCTTTTTTCCATGTAAAAAACTAACAAATAGTAAAATATGGGGCGAATTAAAGAGATGAAAATCGTTTGTGTTTTTTGCAAAATGTGCAAATAGTCCCTGCATATAAAGGAACCGATGAGCGCAGATTGTTCGAAAGGGAGATATGTTAAGAAAAAATGTGTCTCACTTTTACGTTCCGCACAGTTTAATTAAAGAGCATATTTTAAGTTGTAAGCACATGGCGCTTTGTAAAACTACGAAATGACGATGCCCTTGTTGTAAAAATAAATCTGCTTTGCCAACTTAAAAGAGGCGCAGAAATGCCGATGTAATGGCACTAATGAACCAATGCTTAGAGCGTAAAGGATTCTTCGCTGTCATAGACAGACGCTGTCCTCGTCTACTTGGATGTATATGTTCTGTGCAAAAAGTGGCACACGTGCAAATATTACTACATGCGTATAAAACCAATTGTAAAATCCGAATTGATATTTTCCCTTTCTGGGTGCAGGAATATTTAAGTCATTCAGTAGATTAAATGATTGTTACCAACCAATCGTTGATGGATGTAAGTAGTAACAAAAGAACTTGAACATTACGAAAAGGTGAGATGTTATGTTATATGGTGATATGTTGTCAAAACGCGATTTTATGTTTTGTATATGCAATTTTTTTCCATTTATTCGGGGAAAAATTAGAACAAACTGCCAAGCATTCTGCTTAACTACAGTTTTAACGTTTTTAAAAATTCCTTTTCACCTCATCCAATGGAGGACAGATGAGAAATACCTTACGGACATAAGAACAGTTCATTAAAGAGGTTGTAGTGGTGATTAAAACATTTGAGAAGAGCTCGACATGTATACTTTTTTTTATAAAATTAAAAAAAAGAAAAATTAAACAAAATTTCTTCATGATGCACGCGGGAAAAATATACAAAAAAAAAAAAAAAATGTTTTTTCCTTAAACATATGACTCGAAGTGGTAAAAAATTTATGTGGTTCTTTTAAAAAGACATGGAGCACATCGGAAATACGCTGCAACTTTTTTCCTTCTGTTCAATTTAGTGAGTGGTCATTAAATGCAAGTTTAGCAAAATTTATGCGTTTTTTAAATGGTCTTAAAAGTTGTTGCCGGGGGTAAAGAACGCTCATGTGGAGCATGTATTTCTTTTATATTTGTCCCTACTTTTTGCAGCTTTATAGTAAATGCGAATGCCACATAGCACAGGGTCTACACCAGAATGTAAACAGGACCATTAAATAATTATATAAACTGTAAAAAAAAAAAAAAAAAAGTGTACATATGCGCCCTTTAAAGAAAATTATTTTAAAGTCGCCATACACTTTGCAAAAAAAGAAAAAGAAGGGATGTATCTTTATAGAAATTTTCAATTGCGTTACGTGGAAGCATATTTGTATCAGCGATGATAGCGCCTGTTAACGAAAATTCCTCAAGCCTTTCAACGCAACATAATATACTTGTAAACTTTTCCTTATTTCCCCTTTTTTGTCGTTTTTATTTGTTCCATGTACGTCGCCTTTATTTCCATGTGTCACAAATCCAACAAGAAAAAAGTGATACACGTAAATCTTATGCAGGTGCCTGTACATAAGCGTTGTAAAAGTAAATAATTATACACTGTTTTCTTTTGAAGTGTCATGTTATTCTGCATGGATATATAAGGGCAAAGGAAATATATATATTTTTTTTTTACTGCGTTATTTCACTTAGCATACATTTTAAATTATTTCCATTTTATCCATTTTGCACTGTGATGTTTTTCTTCTTAGCCTTTAAATTTTTACGCGCACGATATTTGCTAGAAATGAACGAAAGCAATATACGCACCCTGTGCTTATATAACTTATACGTGCTATGTATTATATATATGCAGCATATTTGCATATATATGGAAATCGTTTCCTTTTACTTTCCGCTACTTTTTTGTCTCAGTAGTAAGAAGCATAATTAGTGCACAGGAGCTTAATGAGAAAAAATTATTTTTGGTAAAATTTTCTTGTAAAAGGGAATTGAACAAATTCCGCAAGTAGCAAGAATATATGGGCTGTTGCACAAAATATGAAAAAAATAAAATTGGAAAAGGCTGGCGCGAATGAGTTTGCAGATTGAGTGAATGATTGATTGTACAAAATTAAATGCAAAGAGTAAAGGCCAAGGTAAGCATTAATTTTTTTTGGCAATTATATTTTAAAAATGGATCATTTAATTATAACAGGATGAAACATTATTTCTTCATTTTTTGCTCACATTTTGGAAATGTATATTAAACATAAAAGAAAAAAAAACACATTCACCTTTTTGATAAGCAGCCACTGAGCAGTATTTTTTTTTTTTTTTATTTTCCCTTGCCCATTAATACAGCCGAGTTATATATATATATACCTCCGCTTAATCCATATACGTATTTTTTCCTTTAAAAGAACTCTCATACTTTTACATAAAATATTTAAAGGAACGTAAAAAAATCAATGTAGAGTATACATTAAATAGAAGGACTAATTAGAATTTTCCCCTCCCCCCCCCAAAAAAAAAAAAAAAGTTCTTTTATTTTATGTTGATTTCCTTTCCACCCTAAAATCCACTGTGTAAAGGAAGAAATGTATATAGAATGTTTCTTAGCAAATTTTAACACATGTATGATGATGTATTAACAAGGGAAAACTACATTATCCCATCGGAAGTGTTATTTCAGTATAATAACCATAGCAAAACAAAAATTGTACATAGATTACCATACACAGTTATTACATTATTGCATAATTGGAGAAAGATAGCACCAGAAACATTTGTCAGGAAAAAAAAAAAAAAAAAAAAGGAGCCATTCATACCTTGGTAGGATTCCATCAGCGAAAGCTCTTTTTGAGTACTATCAACCCATTTCTTCTTTATTCATAAAGAAATTAATTATTGTAAGAGAAAAAAGAGCAACGTAGTAGCACACAAGAGAAAGGAGAGATGTGTTCGTATTAAAAAAACAATTACCCATTTGTATACGCAGATAATTGGCGAAAGACAGAAGGAGGAAGCGAATTTTTCATTCTAAGAAACGTCGAAAAGGTCTTATGGAAAGATGTTATGAAGCGGTTATCATAATGTACACTATGCTGTAAAATAAATAACCGAGTTATTATGGGCCATAGCGTTTTAGCCATTCTTTCTGCTCTCCATAAAGACGCATAAAAGAAAAAACACTTTCTCAATCCATATGACACGTATGTTTTTCATTTCTGTATTGTCCTAAGGAATAAATTGTTCATAAAGAAGAAAATTTTCCAACAGATCGAAATTTTTTTTTTTCTTCTGTATGAGGAATAACATAGACGTGCAAAGAAGTAGCTGAACGGAGAAAAAGGCTACGTTTGCGATATTTGTATGCATTTTAAGGAATAAAATGTTCATGTAAGGCGTAATAAAACATTCTCACAAAGAACTGACTTTGGGATCATCACACGAATGTGTGTAATATATATATAGGGGAAAAAAAAAAGGCATCAATATTTTCGCAGAAATAAATTCATACCCATATATGCAATTTAGCAGACAAACTGAGAAATTCTTAGAAGTACTACGAGTCGTACATGTCCTGTGGAATGAGAATATATTCATCTCTCAAGCAGTGTGTTAAACATAGCAAACATAAAGGGGTTCCCCTTTTGAATGCGTAAAAATTATAAAAAGAAGGGAAGAACACAAGGAAGATACACTAAGAAAAGTCCAGTCAATTTCTTTTTTTTTTTTTTTTTTTTCTAATTACCTTGTATAAATTGAGTAAATTTTGATTTAAATTTGCACAAAAATTGTACAAATTTTGAATGTGTTGGAATTTCTTTTCCCCTCCCCAAAAAATATATTCGCACAATTGTCCATAAGTGAAGAATGTCACAATAAGGAACAGAAATTGTCCCATTGTTGTTAATATCTCACTAAGGGATTATATACATAGATAAGATAAAAATATTTAAGCATATACGCATGATGAGAAATATGACACTATATGCATCAGAATGAGTTATTATAATTATTTGAAAACAAAAAGTCAACTTAATGATGATAATGATGAGAGATATGACCATGTCGAAATGATACCAAGAGACAGTTACAATAATGAAAATGAGGACCTTCGGAATAGTGTATATTATCCGCATGGTCTGCATGGCCCGCATACCCGTTTTCATGTCAATATGAAGAAGGTAAGGAAAGATCGATGTGCACCCTCTGAATCAAGGAGCAACCAATTTAGCAAAGAAAATGCCGAAAATTATATACTTAAAAAGAAAATAAATGATACGATTTTAAGCAACATAAAAAATATTTTCGAGAAAATGGTTAGCATAGAACGGTTGACAAACATGGACAATTATAAATGTATGAAAAATAAAATTCAACCGTATGACCATATGCATCAGAAGGGAAGAGCGAATGGGACCATGCGTCTACATAGCAGGAGTTCTTCTCCCAGGGTGGATGAGTTATTATGCACTTCTACCACTCCCAATGGAAGGACTACCACTTTGTATGACGATCATGAGAATAACGATTTGTTCAAATCTGTTTGCGATTCATCTGCAGACAGCTACCGCAGTTGTATTAACAGCTGCGAATATTCCCACAATGGGAACACATATGAGAGTAGTAACTCATATGATCCCAATTTATATGAAGACGAAGGTTACCCTTATCCCGTCAATAACATTCGCGTCCGTCAGATACGCTTGAAAAGAGATAACCGCAAGATACACAAACGGCGTGATAAAATGAGTAACTCCGATGAATTCAAAAGTGAATATGCAGATGCCTTGCTTTGTCGACCCCCTGTGTATGGTATTTCTCCCTCAGGTAGAAGAAGAACTATTTTGAAAAGGATGTTGGAGGAAGAAGTTAACGGTGAGTCATTTAAAGGGGAAATACTCAATAGAAAAATGGGGAGCACATACCAAAACATAAGTGTAAGTAAAAAGGGTCATGTGGACTCCCCCGGCAATCATCCCACTAAGCCTGGACCATACCATTTCGATACATCTGAAGCGAAGCAGCCATCTGCGGGAGGAAAGGAGAAGTCCAACTTGATTATGTGTAAAAAGGAAGAAGACGCGAACGCCCTGTTTAGCAATAAAGAAAATCAAGAACCCACTAGCCCTGAAACCGTGCAGAAGGAAAATGATATAATTATTGTAAAAGATGAGCAGTTAAACAAACGTATGAATGCCTTCCCAGGAAGTAACAATTTGGAGAATAAAAATATCCTATTCCCTTATGAAGAGGAGGGACGCATACATAGGAATCAAAGTAATCTAACAAAATATGAAAGAGATAAATATTTTTATGGGCAGTATAAATATGATGAGACGATATTTATATATGACTTGATAGTTCTGGATACTTCTGGGTTTTTATACAAAGTTTCAACTGATGGGACATACTACTGGAAACATAAAGTAGTGAAAAATATCCAGGACCACATAAACATTGATCAGAACAAAAAGGGAAGAACCTCACACAAGTCGATTAGGAATGAAGCGGGGTATGATCTCCCATTTAAAGATGTCGTAGCAAAAAATAAACACAATATAAATGATGATTTAAAACGGAGAGCAATGAAGAAACTACATTACAATAATTTTTTCGATATGAGAAAATTAAGTGTATCCCAAAATGACAAATTTAAAGGGGAAGAGAGAGTTATGCAAAATGGAACCAAAAACAGGGAGAAGAAAAAAACTCCCCATGAGGAAAATTTGAAGAGAAATAAAAATATAACAAAAAGATTGCTTTCAAATTATAGTGGAGATTTATTTTATATAAATGAAAATAATGAAGCCATGCCACTAAATATTAACATCAAGGATGTCGTCAATAATTCGCCCTTCAAATCGCCACTTTTTCCTAATATCGTTTTTATGGGTTCCAGACATTCCAGCATCGTTAATTTGGATTATGACACAGGGGAGGTCATAAAAAAATACGATGAAAATCTGGAAAATCTGCTCATAAAAAAGGAGAAAAAAACACTACCCAACAGGAACAGGGAATTTGTAAAGAGTAACCCCACTGAAAGGCAAGAAGAATTACTGCAGAATGAGTATACCGTGGAGTTGGATGATCTGAACGGACACACCAATGAGGGAGGCGAACCTGAACGTGCACACGCGGATGATGAGCATGGTGATGATGATGAGTTTGATGATGAGTTTGATGATTACCCTGGTTACGAAGAACGCAGTGCAAACGATGAGGAACTCTCCCCAGGTGAATACCAAAATGACGCCATAAAGGACGAAGTAGTAGGAGGAGCGGGCATTCATAACAAGAGCATCATGAACGTTAGCCATGGGGTCAAGACCAATGAGCCATTTTTTGGTCATGAGGAAGATAGCACCCTGCTGAAATCGACCGATGCACTGAATAAATACTTAGAGGGAAACGATTTTTACGGATACACATCAAAAAGTAAGTATAGTATTGTTAACAAGTATAATGAGGAAGGAATGGGCGAAAAGGGGAAATACCCCTTAAAGGCTGTGCGAAACAATCTACGGGAAAGGAAAAAGGTTCTAATCAAAAAGCTCCTCATGAGTTTGAACAGAAGCAGTTCACTAAGTAGATATCCGCATAATAACAATAACCTCCTGGACATTACAATAATGAAAAATAAAAGAGAAAAAAAAAGAAAAAAAAAAAAGAGAAGAAGAAAAACGAAGAAGAGACAACTGCAAATAAGCATAGTTAAGTGGATTATAAAAGCTGTGGATGAAAAATCACTGAAACAGAAATGGATAACAACTTGGGTCGATGTTGGATCGATTTTCATAACGGATAGTCATAAACAAGATTCGACATTCATCAATTCCCTTATCGAAATTGTGGGAAATAAGCTAATACTCAGGCCCCAGGAAATGGACAAAATGATAAAGGCGTATGGCATTCGGAAGAATGTACATAGTGAGCCAGAGGAGGGCGTGGATTACCTGGAGAGGAATGGTGAACACAGGGTGGAGAGTGCCGTGCCTGTGGATGACCTGGTTGATGAGGTTGCCCATGGCAGGCCCGATGAACCGGTGGATCGACGAAGCGGAGTTAGGAAACGAATGAACCAAGAGGGATCAAATGTAAAATCTAAAATTTTTATTTTCTCGGAGGCGGTGTCCTCCGTTTTTGCGCTCAGATATAAACGTGCATCAAACATTTTCACCCTAGACGTGATAATGAAGCAGAATAGCAAAATGTACCCGGGTTATAATAATATAAAGGGATTCAGTTACAATGCCTTAAATTTTAAGAAGGAAAACACTCTCCTTCTCCCCTTTTCGTCTAGCCATTTTGCAAAGAACTATGATGAGAAAACCTTTTGTAATTTTGATGAAAATATAAATTATGGGAAGAAATTATTGCACAGATTGAATAACATATCGGTAAGCATAACTTCCATCGAGAAGGATATACGGTACCTTCTATCCAACATAATTTTTATATATGATAGGAATAAGAAGGTACCTATAAATTATATATACAAGATGAAGGGGCTGATACGGGAGTATCACAAGACGAAGGAAGAGTTTCTGTTTTATTTGCCCGGTGTGGATAGTAGCAAGCACCTGAGTTACTCGCGTTACCACGACGCTGGTACGGGAAATTACATGGGTGACCATATGGGTGGTTATAGGGGCGATTATGGTAGCATTTTTAGTGACACTTTTAGTCGCGGTTTTAGTGGTAGTCTCGGTGGAAGCCATGGGTTTGGTCATCCAGCGGCGGGACGACCCATCCACATTTGTGAATACGTAAATAAATTTATCGACATGTATTTCGAAGAAAACGAAATATGCTTCGACTACTGTTCCATGCTGAACATATGGGACAAGATATTTAACAATTACGTCAGTCAGGATGACTGTTTGTTATTGTCCAATTTATATCGAGTCATACAAAATGCATTCGCATATAACCACCGAGATTTTAACCTCCCAAATGATGATGTGGACCACATGATAGCTGATAATGCAAATTTTTTGGTAAAGAGGAGAAAGAAGAACTTTGGTTATTCACGAAACCAAGAACTTAAAGAAGTGTCAACGTTGAAATACAGGAAGGGGTGGTACTGGAACATGTTCTATGCAATTATGCTGATATTCGTAGTCCCCTTTGTGTTCATCTATAGAATATTTAGGAAAAAAAAAAACAATAACACTAGCAGCAGTAAGGTAATTATGAAAAAGAAAAAGTTGAAAGATTATGATGACTATGCGCGGGATAAGGATCTGCTAAAGTTAAGATACCGTCTGTTACACGATGAGCGTATGAGGCTGAAAAATTCCTTAGGGGAAAACAATTACGACGATTTAGCACAAATCGAATTAAACATTAATATGAAAAGGGAGATAGCCAGTAAGTTGAAAGAACTAGAGCAGGAACCTACCCTAATTGACATTCTAGCGAAACATGCTAGAGACTCCGATAGTGATAGCAAATTTTATGATATAAATGAAGGGATGTATAACATACATTCACAGAGCTACTGGGGTGGCTCTTCAAAATATAGCTTGCCCAATATGTCCACCAAGTATCCTGGAAGAAGCAAATCGAAGGAAACCATAAAATCAGATATCACTGGGAAAAATATGTTCTATACGTATAGAAGAAGGGCTGCATCTCAAGATGTTTCTGATAAGCAATCCTTCGTTGTAAAAAAAAGGGTTAGAAGTAGCTATAAATTAGGAAACAAATATCACAAAAAAAACTATACAGATAATGAGAAGGATAAGAAGCATAACCGCATGAAGGAAAAACACATAAACGAAAAAGATTTCGATAAGGGCGATTTTATAAATTTCCTTACCAACTTTAATAAGAAATTTATGAAAAAGAACTCCCTAGTAGATCACCTTCTCAAAATAAACAAAACGGAAGTAGTTAACCCGAAAACAGAAGGCCATACCTACAGTAAGAGCAGTAACGAATACCACACACATTCGGACCATTCGAAGAAGGATGAAGATAGCCACACTGAACATATGAACAATTCAGGGAAAAAAACACTGACGAAGAAACATCTAAATGAAGAGAATAAAACAACTGAGGAAAAAAAAAACAAGAACAAATACGGAAAGCATGCCGATAGTGGAAATGGCTATACTATTAACACGCATAAGCAGAGCACCCCGATGAAGAGCAAATTAGAGAACCTTGCAAATAATAATGAAATAATAAATAATAAAAGTTCCAGTGCACGAAATTTATCCATAATACAAAGATCCCACATTCCGTATGATGCTCCACTGGCTGATTTTTTAGAAAATGGAAGATTTATGAGAACGTTCGAAAATATTTCTCTTATTGGTCAGGGTGGATTTGGGTCGGTGTATAAAGTGTCACATCGTCTGGAACCAGGGTCCCCAACATATGCTGTAAAATTTATTTACTTAAAAGTGAGTTCCTTGGATAATGTGAGTTCCAGAAGATACTTTCGCGAAATTGCAGCCAATAGAGATATTTACAGTAAGCATGTTGTCCGGTACTACACTTGGTGGTGTGAAGAGCCGCAGTTTCTTCCCATGCATGTTATGCCCAAGGAAATACAAAACTTAGTTAAAAAGAACAAAGATTCATTTAAAAAAATGTACAGTAAAAATAAAAAAAGCGATAGCCTTCTTAGCTATGAAAAGTTATCATCTTGGGAAAGGAAAAAAAGCGATTTGAAAAATTTTAAAAAAGTTATTAAGAAGAAGAATGAAAGGAGCTTAACGTTTTACAGTGATAATGATGGACTGAATTCGAAGAGAAATGAAAAAGGGGGTAGAAAAAGATTTCTTAGCGACAAAAACTTTTCTGATAATATTTACACCAATGCTAATGCTAAAAATAAGAAGAAGAAAAAAAAAAAGAAGAAAAAAATTATATACAGGGAAAAACAAAATGAACATCGGAAGGGAAGAAATGACAGGCATTCCACTGCGCAAGATAAATTCAATCCTGTTTCGTTCAACTCAAGTTTTCAAGAGTACGATCCCTTTGGTTGTGGCTATTTAAGTGAGGAAGATAGAGACTTGGTAGTTTTCGCAGACAATGATGAACCGAGCGTACATATTGAGGAAGTAGACTCGGATGGAAAAATCTCTCATCCTAGCAGTCGCACCGATGACGAGATGAACCAAAAGGATGCACCATCTGGCAAGCTTCAAGTGGGTGTAACGCCAACCGCTCAGGGCGACGACGAAGAGAAAGGAAAATATGAGCAGCCAGAATCACCGCAAAGCGGGGTGAACAACCATCAAAGCAGCGATCGTTACGACGATACGGATAATGATTCAAAGACAGGAGGAGAAGAAATACATCGAATCAGAAATCCCGCAATGGACAACCTTTTGATAACAAGCACGAAGGAAAAATATACTGAAGAGGAAAACGGTATGAAGAAAAGGAAAAAATGCAAGGAAGAGGAGCCCCTTGCTAGGAGCAAACCATTCCAGCATAATCAGAAAAAAGAAAATATTAATAATAAAAATAAGGAAAAAATAAAAAATGAGGAGAATGAAAAAAATGAAGATGAATTAGCTAATAAGGAAAACGCCGACAGAGTAAAAAGTTATAAGAAAAAAATTGTGGCACCAGAATTTTCCATTGTACTGCTACTACAAATGGAGCTCTGCAAGGGCTACACACTACGTAAGTGGTTAGATAGATCAACAAGAAGTGATAAGCCTCTGCATTTTACCTACCGAGATAAAAATATGAACCACCCGCTAGAGTTTGATTTGTTTAAGCAGCTCATTAAAGGCTTGAAGGATATCCATTCCACGTGCTTTATTCACAGAGACTTAAAACCAGAAAATATTTTTGTGGATCCAGATACGTACACGTTAAAAATTGGGGATCTTGGATTAGTGAGATTTATTGAAGAGAAAAAAAGGGAAAAGGATTTAAGTAATATAGACACATTTAAGGATAATATTTACACGGATATTAATCATAATACCATAACTAGCCAAATTTCATTGAAAGGACAAATTATAGGTACTCCAGGATATACCGCCCCAGAGGGAGGTGCCCTATGTGATGAAAAGGCAGACATATACAGCGCTGCGCTAATATTACTAGAGTTGCTTTGTCCAAGATTTAATACAATAATGGAAAGATACAAACGGCTAAATGACTTTAGGAATTATTATGCCGTTCCCGATTATGTGAAAATTCATTTAAATCCATGGTACATTTTGATGCTACAAATGTCCAAGCCAAACCCAGCCGACAGACCTTCGGCTGCAGATTTGTATAGTAAAATTAAGGTTCTCTTGGATCCCCATTTAACCGACTTTGCCTTCAGTTTCAATGATATTAACAATGACGATTTGGGTTATGTCCCTTCGGGGGTGGGGTCCAAGTATCGCACCGACGATGGGGATGAGAACAATGGCAAGGAGGACAAGAATGGAAAGGAGGACAAGGATAAGAGGTACGAAAAGGAAGATAATGGAATATATTTAAAAAGTTACAAAAACAATACCAACGGTGCCAGCAGCACTAAAACAGATAAAGTATTCTTAAATAACAACGTAGACGATAAAAATGGTTTTAACAAGAATAGCGACAATCTTAACGGTACAACTATTGAGAACAAGGGAGTTTCGTTCAATGGAACAACCCCAGAATGACCCATTTAAACTTGCTACTACATGCCCTTTTTTTTTTTTTACACCATTTTGAACTGTCTTGTGTATTTTGCCTCCACATATTATTATTGTTTTATTATTATTTTTTATAATTGTTTTCTTTTTTTTTTTTTTTTTTTTTTTCGAGTAATCCTTTTTAATTAAATGACAAATTATAAAACGGTGACACATTTTCATTTACTCTGCATAAATGCACGCTCGTCTGCACGCGCGTAAAGTTACATCTAATGGTGTGACGCTGCAAGCATCATTAAGTACATGTTTTTTTATCATTTGAATTTCCACTTCCTTGAGAAAATACTTCCTCCCCCCCCCTCTCTCAAGAGAATCTACCCACGTTTGTCTTTCATTTCCTCCTATTTTGTTTTTCCCTTTCAATAATATTTCAGTGAATTTATAGCACTGTGTATATTTTCCATTGTTATAGCACAATGTGACTCTTCCGTGAGCAGATCCTATGTGTTGCGTATCGCATATTGTGTGTTCTATGCCATGTGCCATACGTTACATATATATATTTTTTTCTTTTTCTTTTCATCTTGCTTAAAATTTAGACCATAAGAATAAAAAATAAAGCAAACCGAACCAAACGAATATTTCTATTCATGTGCATAATGAATTAACACGCACCTGTAGAAGAAAGGTGATTAGAAATTGTTCGGAAAAAGGGGCCGCTCATTTGTTCAACCTGTTTATGGTACAAGTGCTACTCATACGTCACACTCCACTGTGGCGAAAATGAGGAGCTGGAAAATGCGTTGTTCATAGGGACAGTGGTGCTCCCGCTTCGCCCTGTTGAGCTAAGAATGTGCGAAGAATTATCATTACCATAATAAGCGCACAATGTAACACGTCATTTCGGAACGGTTGATAAAATTTGAGAATTACTGATTCACGACATGATTTTCTTATTTCAAGGGTGAGTTAATGGTGATGTAAAATTTGGATAAATACATATATATATGCATACGTTTGTGCGCATACACATACATACACACATGACATGGTTTGGACAGCACAACGTACATATATATAATAATAATAACTACTCATGCGGCAACAAATAAAATGAACCAGGTGGAGAAATGAAGCGTCTTTTTTTTTTGGCAATAATCACTTTCATTTATTTCTTTAAGATCCAGCCGCACATGCACACGCACATACGACATAGATACATATACAATTTATAAACACTGTGAAGTAGGCATATTGCTAAATGTAACTATTCCCTTTTGTGCCAATTTCAAAAAACACGTAGGTTAAAAGAAAAAAAAAAAAAAAAAAAAAAAAGGTGAAATTTAAAAAGGTGTACATTAAAAATTTATATATATATGCATGCATATATGTGCACACATAAGTACTTGTGATATGGGTTGGAAAAGCCAAAAAGAAAAAGGTTAGCATAAAGTGCACATATATTGGGTGGGTCATATATCTGTAAAATACGCATAAGAAAAAAAGCTCGTTAATATTCACTACTTTTTATTCTTATTCATTTTTATGCCCATTTTCCGCTCATTATTTTTTTCTTCTTGTTGAACAAAAAGGTGATGTTGAGCTCCTTGCAAATATTTCCTATTATGGTGTACGCATAATCAAACAAGTAAACGAATCCGAATACCATCATGTAATATAATATGTACGCTTCGTTAAAAACGGCCATTTTTAAAATGTGATGGTTGAATCGGCGCTTCATGAATAGCAAAATAATGCATAGATAGTAGAAGATGATGGGGATAGGGAAGGAATCCATTTTGGTCTGCGAAGTGAAGGTAGAAAAAAAAAAAAAATATATATGTGACAAATGAAGACGTATTAACCATGAAATGTAATTATGGCATATAGTGGCTTATTGCCGCAGCTCCGTTTTTTAGGCACTAGGTTGAGAGAAATGGTTTCAAATAATGCACACATGCAAATGTGCGTATATATATATGCATATATACACACTATGAGTGTCCATAAAATTACCTTTAATACGGTGGACATATTCATGTGCAAAGTGTAGAAGGCCGAGAACAGTGCTATCACTATGTAGCAAATGAGTTCATTCTTGACAGTTAAGGCTGAAAAAGAAAAAAAAAAAAAAAAAGGAAAACACACATGAGTAACAGTTCTGTGCAAAAGAGTGGGGGGAAATTAATGAGAGCTAATATTAAAACTCTATTAATTTTCGCCGTAAAAACATGGCCTTCGTTTGCTCCACTTTTTTTCCCATTGCTCTATCCCTTTTCATTTTTTTCACTTTGCTTCTTACTTGATTGGTAAAAGTAGTACTGCAACAACATGAAGATGTAGAAGAACACCAATTGGACTGTAAAAAAAAAAGGGGGGAAATGAGGGAGAGGGAAATTTCAAAATTTTTAAAACAAAATGGTGGAATCCGTTACAACGCATTTATATGTAACTCATATATAACGTAATCATAAGATGCGCGTTTCGATGATTGAAACTCACTTGTGGCTTCTTTTCTCTTTTTCTTAGCCGTCTGCAATCCCATGTAGGTGCTTCTCGCGATGGTGAGTATAAGGCTGGAAAAAAAAAAAAAAAAAAAGTAAACAATTTGTAAAAGTTGACAAACTCGTGCCATATTGCCGCACAACTCGAAGCGAGTTCTTTCGGCGGATGCTCATATTTGGGAATCATATGCACGGGTACTGGTTGTTATTGTTCACAAATATTCCCTAATCAAACGGGACAAGTTTTCCTCATTTTTTCCTTACAAAAAGAACACCGGGATTACAATAAGGTGGGTGAGTTTTATGCTTAAGGCAGCTTTTCCAAAAAGGGAGCTGAATAGGAAAAAAAAGGGGGGGAAATGATGTATATAGAAGTTGTTTAAAGCAAATTATGAATCTTTTTGATTAAGCAGATAGGGATTTTTCTTTTCTTTTTTCTTCCATTTTATATGTTCGAACCGAAGGCTTCCTGGTAATAAATCTTTCAGTGTTGTCTTGTTAAATAATGCCGCTCCTTTTAATCCGCGAAGAATGCACACCGTTATAACCTTCAAAAAAGGAAGTAAAATTGGCAACAATACAAATATGTATGTAAATATGAAGAACTCATGAATGCAAATAAAACACATCTCCTATTTCACTGTTCTTTTTTCCCCTCCCCTTTTTTTACCATGACATGTGATTCTGTGATTCCCATGGAACCCAAGGACGTGTTGTAAACCTTTGTATAATGTTCCATCCAAGAAAACATGAACGTTTGTAATTGGACTGCTGACAATAGCTGCAAATGATAAAAATAGGGGAAATCAAAAGGTAGACATTGTATTTCTGCTTGCACATGCGTTTTTTTCATTTTATTTATTTATGTTCCTATATATCTTAATCCAATTTTGTATTTACTGCAAAGAAAAGTAATCCCTTTGGAATGCTCGCTCCTTTTCCAACAATAAAAATGAACAAGGACTGAAGAGGAAAAAAAAGAAAAGAAAAGATGCAGATGAGTGGTGAGGAGCAAGGAATTAAGTGATAAAAAATGTAATAAAATAATCAGTAGGTAAGAAGGCGACTTAATTGGCAATACAAAAGCGTTGTGTCTGATCACTAAAAAGGGAGACACGCGCATACCGATGTTATGGAGTCACATCCATGGTCAAACAGTTGCCCCAAGGGGGAACTCGTGTTTGTTCTTCTTGCTTGTTTTCCGTCTAGCGCATCGAATGTCTACAGGGAAAGGAAATTGTGAGCGCAAAAATTTAGCCATGTATGGGTGGGGGGGGCATGCGTTGGAGAATCAAAGTAGGTCGTCTATCTCTGTTCAGAAAAAATGGCTTCATTGCTGTACTGCAGAAATCGATGGAGTCTTACTTGGTACAGGAACAAAAAGAAGGCTATGTATAAGTATATGTAATCATTCTTCTTGTTGGACAGGTCAAAAAGGTACATAAGAAAAAAAGCCACCGTGGAGCATAAGAATCCTAGGAGTGTCAAAAAATTAGCTGTTACTGACTAAAAAAAGGAAGGGGTGGGGGAAGGAGGGCAAGGAATGCGATGAAATGAAAATGTACGAAATTGCTCATACTGGGAGTATGATTATAGATAAAAGAATGGGAGTTAGTCACATAATAGTTACTACACCAAAGAACAAACGCATGTACACAACAGACGACTCGATAGTGAATCTGGAAGGCGGAGGGTCTGGGGGGCTGCATTACCTTGGGGACCAGCTTGATGCAGAGATTCCAGTAAGCATCAAAAATGTTATCGAGTAGCGAATGTCCACCACTCTTATACACATACGATTTACAGTTAGCGTAAACGCTTTTATTTAGATTTAAGAAGATCCCCATCTTGGTCAACACGCGAACGAGATAAACAAATATTTAAAAGGTATATAAAAAGTAACGTTGATATATATTATTGTACAGAAAAATGAAAAAGTAAAATATGGCAAAATATAATGTCACTCCAAAATGGTAATATGTAAATTTGTCATTTTTTCATTAAAACATGAAAAACCTTTATAAAAAGGAAAGCAGAACAACTTAGGATTATTTATTAAATTTTATTTTTACTCTCATAATTTTTTTCCCAATCATTTTATAAATATATTTTTATAGCTATTTTTATGTATTTTTAAAAAAAATTGTTCGACCTAAAATTTTTTTTTTTTTTTTTTTCTTTTTAACCTTCAATGGTAGTAAATGATTTAAATAAAATATAACCGGGTAAAAAAAAAAGCATGACATGAAAAAAAAAAAATGGCTAAGCGTTTTAAAAAAAAAGCGAATTTGAACGGCGCCGTATAAAAGCAAAAATTATGTAATGATAAAAAAAAGCATTAGGCACAGAATTTGCGCAGAACTTGCGTTCATATAATGGTACATTTTATATATATATATATATAAAGTAATAATATTATATTCATTATATACGCTACATTATATGTATATATATATTATATATATATATATATATATATATATATATATGTACGCGTGCTATACGAGCAGTTGTGCGCGTACGCGCTTTAAAAGCACCTTTATCAAAATTAGCGAATTTTACTGAAGAGTAAAAATAATCAATGAATCCATATCTAGCAGAAATAAAATGCTTCCTTTTGTTTGACAAAAACCTGCGGCGCATATATTATTGAGAAAGCGTTTTTTGGCATCCCCCAATTGTGACAATTATTTTCAAAGTACTCCTTTTCATGTATAGCATATATTTTTCTTCACCGCGAATCTTAACATGTTTTACCTTTTTTTTTTTTTTTTTTTTTTTTTTTTTTTTTTTCTTTTTAATTAAATATACATATACATATATTGTTCAACTTTCCAAGATGAGCGGAGGGGGCAATTCGTCATACAGCTTTATGTTCTGTACGTAAGGAACCATACAACGTACGGTAGTACGCCGCAACGCGGAGCTGCAAAAGAAAAGGCGGAATGAAAGTGATGTGTCACAAAATCACATCGAATTGAATTGTGGATAAGCCATATTGGCATATTAGCCGCAAACACGTGTATAAACATATGTATATTTCATTTCATTCCTTTTCATTTTACCCCCAATTCCTGCCCTTTTTTGGTTTTATGGGAGAGAGGCACAACTGAACAGAATTTACCTTAAAACTGAAAATTTTCGCACCACGTTTTTGCAAAATAAGAATATGGTTCATGTGACATTATTCTCACAAGTAAAATACGATATAGAGGTTAGTTTGGACCCATTTGGTGGTAGATAATTGTTCTCCCCAGGTTGAATTGAAAATTTTGGCATTTATGCCTTTTTCCTTCTTTTACATTTCTCTTTGCTTTTTTTACTTTTCGTTGTTCTCTTTCTTCTTTCCAACCATTTTTATCTCTATCGATCACCTAAGGTACTGACCCATGCTGTTAATATATAACCCGTCTGTTGGGAAGTATAATATCCTTTTCCTAATCATTAAAATCGAAAGGCTCAAAAGAATGAATATGTAGTCTCTGTCCTGCTATGCATTCGGCTGTTCTATCATTTAAACTTGCAAAGAATCACCCCTAAATAATCACAAAATTTTAAAAAAAAAAATGTTCCAGCGCGTGTCTGGAATGGTTTCGACACGCTGTCCCCCAACAGTACGAAACTAACAATCATATTCGGTAACCTTCACATAGGTGTATTTTTTTTGTCATTTTTTTATACGCAAGAACAAAAAAAAAAAAAAAAAAAAAAAAAAAAGAATGCGAACTGTTTGGGAAGAGACGTACAAAGTGAACGTGAAATGAGCATTAACGTGGTTTTTTTCTTTTTTTCCATTTTTTCGCCCACTTTGTCCTATTTCTCCCCTACATTGATTCTTTTTCCTGTGTGTGTGCACATGTCATATGGTAAAAACAAACAGGACTAACACCACAACTTGTATGGCCCGCAAAAAAAAAAATATATATATATATACAGTGCGCCAGCTTGGCAAGGTGTAGGTGTCACTAGGTACAACGCATTTCACTCGCACTGTTCATATGTGTATATAGATAGACATATAATTCTTCCACTCATGCTTTAGCATGCTTTATTTAAAATTTTTTTTTACGTTTATTTAATTTTCTATTTTTACTCTCTACTTTAATGATGAGGATGCAGAACTTATTCCATTTTTGCATTCCCTCTTCTCTGTTCATTTATCCATTCTCGTGCAAAAAAACTGAAAATTTTTTCAAAATAAAGGTCTACACGCCCAATCCGTTTTAAAATGCATTATGAGGAATTGGTATGTAAACAGGAACATTTTCGAAAATATGCATATGGCACGTATGCAACTTCCAAAGAGAAGAAAAGGAACGCCAGCGCGAGAATTTTTAAATTCCTCGCTATGTAGATTTTTAGTAGTTCTGTGTTGAGTCCATACATATATAAAGTGATTATTAAATGTTAACAAATGTCTTTAAAAAGAAAGAAAAAAAAAAAGGATAAATGTTATAATAAATAAACCATTATACATATACAAAATGACACCTATTTGTTGTCTTTTTTTTTTTTCTTTTTTATGCCATCTAAAATTTGTTTAAGCGATGGGTATTTGAACAAAAATACGGAGTGCCCACTAACAAATTGCTTTAGTGTGCGTTCGCTCCTTAGGCTACTCATTAATTCCCTTCCTTACCTACGCAAAAACATCCCTGCACATTGTAGACAAACAACTACTGCGAAGGAGGATCAAAAAATATAGAGAGGATTTCCCTTTCGGGGTGTATGCGTCTGATGTACTGCTTTTTCTCGATAACATTTCTGATAAGTAATTTTTCAATTCCCCTCATATATTTGTGGATAAGCATCACTCTCCTTGTTGGGCTGGAATGAGCTCCCCGCGTTTTAACATTAGGTCATACTGTTCCTTTCTTATTTTATTATATCTATTTTTTATTATTCTTTATAGTTTATTCTTGTGCCACCATCGGAAAAAATGGAATCATCTGCTTACTTCTATCCTTTTCGCCGAGTTGTGCTTACCTATATCTGTTAGAAGAAAAGATCCCATGTTATTCCTTTCACATTTGGATTTCCCAAAAGACACATCGGTGCCCTCACATATAGAATGTGAAAATATAAACAGATTACACTTTCTTTTATTTTTCCCTCCACGCAGGTTTGGAAGACAAATAAAAAGAAGAATACAAATTGTGCATGCTGTCGAAATGATATTGTACGGAGCTGTACTGTCCGTTTTTTTGGCGGGCAACTTAGAATATATCTTTTCTTTATTTTTTTTTCATTTCTGTTACATATGTTTTGTGAAAGACATCAGAGGGATTCTTCTTCTTATGTGTTCAGTGGTGGTATTTTTTTGTAAGGAAATAAAGAAAAGAAAAAAAAAAAAAATAGCGAATAAATTTGAATAGCATAAAGGAAAAAAATGAAAAGTTCGTCGGCATTGGCCAATTTGAGCGTACTACTGTGCTATCTCCATTCACTAGGAAGGAAGTGTTAATCCGCCAGGCATAGAAATATACACCGTATAATATCCATACGTTTATATGCTTTTCCGCGTGTGAATACTCAACCCGCAGACTTCTTCCTGGTAGTGGCGTACGTGGAGGAAGTGTCTAAACTTCTTCCAATGTTTTTTGTTCAAATGAATGAGAAAAAAAGCAAAAATGAGTATCTAGAATTACCCCTCGTTGACAGCATGAGCTTCTTAAATCAAGAGGGACATGAAGCAGACCATGAAGAAAAGGAAGATACCTGGGTGGATAAATTCAGATACATTTATGCAAATGACATACTGGAATATATATATTTTTCCTTGTGCTCATCCGCCGGGTTATTCTTTCACTTTAATTAAAAATTGCCAACTGATTCTGCTGTCCATCTATTTAGTCCATATATGTGTTAAGTACCCCATTTCTTACCCTCTTTCTCGTGAACACTTCCTCCCCCCAATTTATCAGATTTTCGAGTACCGAAAACTTACTTTACGCTGCGCAGGCGACAAGCCAGAACTTCTTATCGATAATTGTGTTAAGGTAAGACGACTATGCCTACAAGTGTAGGTTATCCTATTACGTTTACCATTCCTGCTCATTTTTTTTTTTCTTTATAATCCCTCTATGTAGAAATTTGATCTGTGTGCTCTTCCACATGAGCTGTTCCGGAGTAGCTTCTTACAATATTGCCTCGCGAGTGAATCATAAAAGCAGGAACGGTTAAGAAATAGGAGAAAAATAGCTAGCATTTTTACAAGGTGCACAGTACATCTCTGCAAAGAAGTGCATCTTGGATATTACAATCACATTTGCATATAAATAAAAAGGGTGTAATGGTGTCTATATTTCTCATTTTTTTTCTCCTGTCCATTGCATATTTACAGGTTGTGTTGCAAATTTGCTGAGCGTCCTCGGATGTCTATTCACTTCTTCCCTCTTCCATGCATTGTATGACTACTCCATATTTTTCAGTTCCTTAAGTATACCGACCTATCAAGCTTCCTTTTTGACCCTCCTGTTTGTGTATTGCTTCTTCTGCATGCTGCTCATATTTTCCGTTCTTGTGGGGCGCTCCGCGAATGCCATACGGGGGGGTTCGCTCTCGCGCATAAGCGGAATTGACTAAGCATGTGTGCACCCAAGTGAGTACCCATGTACGTAGTAGGGGCATATTTGCAACGGTGCGTGCCTCACCTTCAGCATTCATTACATTGCCCCTTTCTGCGAAATTTGTCTTTTTATATTTTTTTCGTCATCTCCTAATTAAAAGAACTACCACCCAGGATATTTGTGTATGTGTTGTTTTTAAAAGACTACTATCAATTGGGTAAATGCGTCATTCGTGAGAACTGCATTTTGTTAATTATTCATTTTTTCCCATTTGGGATGACAAAAAACATACCCAAGTTGAAAAAAAAAAAAACAAAAAGAAAAAAAGAAAAAGGTTCATCGAATGTGTTGAGCATTTCCCCAATTTGTGCCACGAAATAGTTATACCTTGGCGTGTAGGAGAAAAAATTTTCAATGTGCAATGGAATCATGCGGGGAAAAGAGCTCCTCCACACACATTTTTTCTCTTTCCTTTTTCATTATCAACCTTACGCGAGAAATCAGGCCTGCACACAACAAAATATACACAATGAAAGTTCTACTTCGTGAATAAACAAACTATTTTGACGATGCAGATGACGTTACTTAACTGTGACCCTCCTGTGTAGGTGTAGAGTGCACACGTAAGCGGAGACTATCACTGAATAACGAACGTAAGGGAAAGTGGCCAAAAAAAAAATAAGAAAAAAAAAAAAAAAAAAAAAGGAATCTCCCAATGGGGCAAATTCACGTATAGACAGGTTAAACAGCCCACAAACCTTACTGATTAGATGAAATTTCTCGACTTAGAATCCCCAGTGGCATTTATAAATCTAAACTCAGATCAGTGATCACGATAAGCACCTTCCAGTTGCCAGAAGATTCGAATTGCCCCAGTTTTAAAGCAAACCAACATTTGTTGTAAGGCACGATAATTTTAAATATGCCAACATCGTCTTTATTATTTCTGCATTCGTTCAGAATATTCAAAGCTTTGGTCAATGTTTTAATATATATAACTTTTTTCAAATTAAAATTCCCATTATTTTGGTCCTTTTCCTGTTTGGCTTGCTTGTCCATAAAATCTTTCAATACGTAATTATTTTTCAGCGTTGTTACATTCGTCGTGGTTATGGAATCCAGGAGGAACACAACATCACAATGCTTGTTGGCAATATGGAAGTTTAGTTCCACTTTTTCCGACTGAAATTTCGAGTAAGTATTTAAAATTTTGCAACATTTTTTCAATTTGCAATTTATGGAGAAGGCATTTTTATTCACCTTCACATTTGGAAAGGCAGTTAGCGAGGGGTTAATAAGTTCTATTCCACATTCAAACTTCTTTAAGGCATCTGTCACGCTGCACTGATGCTTGAACAATAAAATGCATATTCCATTTTTATCAAATAAATCAATAGTTATTTTTGTACTCTTTGAAACGTTCTTAAAAATGTCATATATTTGGAAAATATAAACGAGGATAATAATTTGATTGTTTGTGGCGCTTTTTAAAATAAAATTATCGTAAAATAAATCATCCATATTAATCTTTATAAATATTTCTACGTGATTCTTCTCGTTTCCAAATATGTACAGATATTTTTCCGAGAATTTAAAGCACAGGAAGGAGTTTTCCACGGCAAAGGACGAGAAATCCTTCAACCCCTTCAAAATGTGTGAAAAGTCGTCTATACCATCAGGCTTGAACTCCGCATGGAGCTTCATTGCGCAGAAAGGGCGATGTGGATAGAAAATGAACAAAAAACGATTGCAATGAAGAAATAATTGGGAAAACGAAATAGGGCACACACAAATGGACGTTCCTTAATGCGTCCTTATTTTAACTGCTACACTTTGCAACTATTTTTAAAATATCCTTTGTGTTATTCTGCGAATTCGGGAAGTTAATTTTAATTTGTATGCCGCGTGGGAGATGCCTCTGTTGTACTTTCTCCTCCTGCGAATTTCACCTTTTCATGCACCGCCTCACACGTATATATGTACATTCAATCGCGTGTTTCGGCGTGCGTGCGATGACTGGTGGGTTCGTTCCGATGTTTATGCGTTATATCGTGGAACCCTTCCCCGGTGTTCTTTCTGTGAACCTTCCACTTATGACGTTTTTTCACGCAGGCTCATTTTCTTTTCCCTTGGTATGCTTCCTACAAAGTTGCAATGTTTTTGTGGGAATGGCATTCTTCGTTTGCCCTCTGTTGATCCATAGTTTATGGCATTTGGTTGCCCAAAATATCCCCAATTTTTGTAGCTTCTTCTTTTGTTTGGTTCTCACGGGGTTACCCTTAAGAACTTCCTTCTTCGGCAACTAATCTGGTAGTTAATTATTTTTTAACAGCGGACTGCTAAATGCAGTTGCAACGGAAAATTGAAATGCAGCGACGCTGTATTTTTACGCACTCATGGGCGTGTGCACAACGCCTGTATATCCACATTTTATTCCAATAGTACGCGCACGTTTGTTACCCTTTTAAATGTATCTCCTTGGCAAATTAATAAAATACATATTTTTCTTTTTCCTTTTTTTTTTTTTTTTTTTTTTGATAATTTTTTACATAAAAAAAATAAACATGTGAAAAAAAAAAAAATGAAATAATAAATCCCTTTTTTGGGTTATTCCTTCTTTGACCCTATTACGTTTTCATTGTATTGATTAGACATATCACACTTTGTTCTTCTTTTTTAAATGTTCCTCTTCCAAGCTCATTAGTTGACTCTTCCAATATTCACGTTCCTGATGTGTTTGAGAGAATTGTTACACATGGTTAAGTGATGCGAATAGTGACGATGTTATCGGTGGCTCCGACACTGTAGTAGCTAAAACACACAGACACATTCACAATCGAGATAAAGGAATAAACGCGATAAAGCTGAAGAAGATGAAAACTTCACAAATGCAGGAACAGGTTGCATTCCCTTTGTGATACCCCTTACCTGTTTTAGCTTTTCAATTTTCTTCCTCAAATTTAGCAGTATGGCTACGTCGGTTCGTAAAATGCTGCATTTGAAAGGGAACACGGAAAAGGCAGAACTGAATTTATGACGGAAAAGGCAAAATTGAATTTAACACGAAAAGAATAAAAATGCAATTATATAAAATCGAATGTTGGAGGGGCAGTTATACCCATATAGGAAGCAGATATTTTCCGTGTAAATTGTGGGCTTGTCTATTTCGTTATCCTTCAAATATGTGTCTACTTTGTCAAAGTAGGAGATATCTATTTTAAGCTTTTGAAAGAAGTATCTAGCGCTGTATATATGTTTCTCTTCCTTATCATCCTCGGGCAATTTGTTTATCTGCCAGCAGGGGAAGGGAGTGGTGGTATAAGAAAGGGGCATATAACATATATCGTGATATAATCACTGAAGCGTGTGATATTTTCCATTTCATTGTTCATTAATCGGCGCACCGCTTTGGTGACACTTCTCATCCTTCGCATTGCTTTCTCTGCCATACCGGTACTATCTCCTCGGTGGTTAGCTCAAACCTCTTCTTCAATTTTTTCATATCCGAAGCCTTCTTCATTTCCTGCTTAATTTTGTTCTCAAATTTTTTAATATTTTCCATGGTCATTTCTTCCAACATGACGTCCTTTTTGGATACTGTATAAGTTTTGTGAATGAGATTTTTCCTTTCGATATCCGCCTCTATATTGTAGTTGAATTTTACAAGTGGGTGCTTCGCTTTGGCTTCTTTTAACTTAAGAATGTCACTATTATTTTTTAAATTTTTCGCTTCTTCTAACTTAATTTTTTGATCAAATAAATCTTCAATAACTTTCTTAGACACGCTATAAAATCGGTCTTTTATTTCTTCAATGGTTCTTTTGTATTTTCCATCATATACGTCATGCACAATGACGAAATGGCATTCATATTTTTCACACAATTTGAATAAATAATCCGTTTCTTCCTTTGTCCATTTTGGATTCATATTTTTTATTTCTTTTTCGTAGAATTCGTCTGTGTATTTTATGATGTTTATTTTTTTATTAAACCTTTCAAAAGTGTAATCGTCTTCCACTTTGTTTTCTTCAAACGCACTTTTATCAGACCTATCAGCTGTTTGGCCCTTATCACCTTTGTCATTTTTATATCCAATTTTTTTCCACTTTTTTAGGATCAAATCGTCTTTTCTGCATTTGTTTCTGAAGCTTACCAGTCTCCAGATGCTCACATTTTTGTTACTGAACTGCGGAGGGGGGAGGGGATTACGAAAGAAAATTTGTTTTTTTTATTGCCATTTTTTGGGGGGGAGAGAGACTTGTGGGGTTATAACAACGCGCTAGTCCATGTTACACTCCTGTATTCGCGTCTACATTCGAGTTAGCAGAAAAGTGTAGAACGCATGGTCATACGATTACACACTTATATGTGTAAGTCATTACGTTTATCGTTTTTGACGAAGTGGGTAGCGAAAACAGATTGTCGTTTTCTTTGAGAAAGTTTAGTTCCTGTTTGCTCTTCTTCTCCTTCTGCTTTTTCTTGCTCTTTATTTTATCGATGTTGATACCGAGCATGTCATATATTTGACTCATTTTGGAGCATGCGATTTGGAATAAAGTTAAGCACAGAGGTATCCGCAACACTTGACAGAAGGAGACGGCGCATTTCTACTTGATGTGCAGTGAGCACCGATAAATGCTCATTATATAAACAAAAAAAATAATAATAATGAAAAGAACGCACAACGGAGCTAAGCGGAAAAGGCAACCAAATGGGGAACTCAAAGGAGCTTCCACAATATGGAAACGAAAAAAAAAAAATATATATATATATATATAATAAAAGGATAGGCACAATGCAAGCGCAAATTTTGGAAGATACGAAACCATGTGCTAAGCAAAATAATAGTCTAGATAGTTGCACGTACTTATAAATGTATGGCACACATGTGTAGTCAGAATGACTTGAGCGGGGGTCTACGCATCTGCCATTCGGGGAATCCAGTCCTACTTTTCTACTCTTTACAATTTTCACTTGAAAAAAAGGCGTTTTTTCTATACACGTAGGAGAAGTACAACGAGCGTATTGCTATTTGAATTCACATAGGTGCACCCGTTTAACTGTGTATATGTGCACAACATGCACAGTGTACCATGTGTGGCAGGAGTTCGCGCCACACATCCTCCCGGGAATTTCCTTCAAATGAATGTACTGTTACACAAGCATTTGTGGTTTAAAATGGGTAAAAAAAAAAAAAAAAAAAAACGGCGAAAAAGAACAGAAAAAAAAACCGTAAAAAAGAACAGTGAACAAACGGCAAGAAACAGCAAAATTGATAAGTCAACCCATTTATTAATACTAAGCATCTGTAATTGCAATTACTTCGAAAAGTACACGAAGCTGAGATAGGTGAGTATTCCTTCATAACACTCTTCCAGGGGAAAATGTTTTCCTTAGGCTACCCCCACATTGTTGACAAGAAAAAAGGGCTATATATGTAAGTATGCACGTTCGTATTTTGTACCCATCTGATTAATAGATAGTCACGTGCATTCCTTAAACCGCAGTTAATTTTTCGCCTTTGTGCCTCCCTTAAAAAGGTTCCTTTTCTTTTGAGTTCAATTTCTCTGCTTGGCTTCCAAAAAAAAAAAAAAAAAAAAAAAAAAATGCACAAGCTAAATTTTTACAAGTGCAACAAAAAAAAAAAAAAAAAAAAAGAGAGAGAGAGCAAGCACAAGTTTTATATAACACAACCTTGGCTCATGGAAGATGAAACAAATGTGAAGAGGAAGAAAAGGTGCGGAAAAAATAAAACATCAAATTTAGCGAATGTTTATCAAAATGAAATAAGCACAGGGAAGCAAAGTAACATCATGGGATGACGTCCACATGTTGGCTGATCATCATTTTGATGATTTCATTAAAGGAACATCCTGTATGGTGTGAAAAAAAAAAATGCGCTTTTCTGTTAAGTGTAGTAATAAGTAAATACAACAGAACCAATGGAAGAAGTGAGTGGAATGCCAATAGGTCTTATTCTACACGATCAAATTTTTTGAGAAAGCAAAAAAAAAAAAAAAAAAATTTAATTAAAAATGAAAGGAGTTTACCGCTAAGCAGTAAGACGCCAAGTGTATTATGCGAGTTTAACGTAGAAGCAGAGAAGAAGATATATTTTCACAACCTATTTAACTTCCCTTTGGTAGACGTACTAACCATTTTTAAGCTGCTACTACAGCTAAGGAAAGTAACATTATATAAATATAATGACAACATATCATTTACGTTGAGGGAAATAAAAAAAGGAGACATCTCTTATAAAAGCACAATTCGTACTTATCTGTTATTTTTAAAAAAATATTTATCGAGAAATAAACATGGAGAAAACGAAATTTTAGAATTATTTAGGCGTCTCCAATTTGAGAAGCAAACGGAAAAGGAAATCGACGTTACAGCGAGTTATGATGGAACGGATAGTGAATATATTACCAGCCATGATTATTCTCTAGAGGGGCCAGGTGCACACCCCAGGTGGGAGGTTAACAAAAAAAAATGGACCCTTATGTACATTTTAAAAAAAATTATTCGCAAGCTGAATGTTGACATAAGGCAAAAAGGTTGCATAAACAACGTGCGTGATAAATCGTTCCTATTTAAATTTCTTGTAAACAAAAAAAAATTTCGCATTTTATCATTTTATAAGAAAATAAAAGGGGTGTACTACTTGTGCCGAAATGTTATGTACGTGCAGGTAAACAGCCTCCTGCAGAAAGACATAGCACTATTGAACCTTGTATCGACGAACAAATCATTCTTAGAAATTGATAAAAGCAAAATAGCACTTGATCCTTTTTACGTAAAATACTATTATAAATATCATCTGAATAAGTTGCTCTGCTTATCTGAACAGTTGTTCTTAATGGGGCGTAAACTTATGCACCAGGGGAATTTAATACATCTTTCACAAATGGAAATGTGTACTGGCAGAAGTAAGGAACGAGCTCAAGGTGAGTTTTCTTTCAAGGACAACATTTCCATTTGGAGTCATCAGACTATCGAAAATGAAACAGATAATAAAAATAGCTCAAGGAATGATCAAATGGTACGTTTGAAAAAAGACAGCATAAACATTAAGGTGATCAACGTGTACCTGAATGGGAAATTCTCCGTCGCATTACCCCTCGTCTTAACGTACAACATAAATAAAGATATTTTCTACTTAAACAATTTGTTCTACCTCGATGGAAGCAAGTATGATATGGGAAGCATACTCATCCGAAAAGAAATATATTTTAATAATTTATCGTTTTTTCAGTGGAAAAATTTCAGATACCTGAACAATGAAAATATTATCCTAAATAGTGACAACCTTCGTTTCGACTTAAATTATGTTCTTCTGTTTTATCACTTATATTTCAATGAAGGGGAAAAATTGTGCATCCGTTCGCATATAAATCCCACCTTTTATTTTTACCCTCCCGTACGTAGTAGAAAAGGATCGAATCAGAAAAGGGTAGAAAGAGTTGTATACCGGGCTGATAAGAATGTCCTTAATTTCGTTTTTTGAAAATTTTGCACAGGAGGAGTGGTACAGCGGTGCGCTGTTCTACCATCCATTTAGTGCATCATGATATAAGCAGGGGGTGTCTACCCCTCCCCCCCTTTTATTACTTTGGCCTCTATTTGATATTAATCACGTTTGAAAAAAAAAAAAAAAAAAAAACTAGCCATTTTTTCAATTTCCTTTTTTCACACATACGCGTTATTTACGAAAAAAAAAAGAAAAGAAAAGAAATTAAACAAAATTATTAAATGGGTTTGTGACTAGATAAACAAATGATTGGTCAATATTTACCTACGGGTATGACCCCTTCTATGCACGCACGTGCTGATACGATGTCTCGTTTTTTTCTGCTACACTTGCACCCGTTCGTGCCCATAAATGGGTTCAGACAAGGCCCATTTTTGGAACAAAAAAAAAAAAAAAAAAAGGGAAGAATGAAAAAAGTATGATCATTGGTGATGCTGAAAATGACCTGAGCGGTGTGGTAAGTTCCACCGATTAGGGCAATCTCCGTACGTAGTCGTCAATGAACGCGCTCACCGACTTGTAGTTGATATGCACCTGCGAACCACGTTGACTCATTTGGCTCTTCAAAAGGCCCATAATTCTGTTCTTAAAGTTTTGCTCGTTAAGGACATTTTTTTCCCCATCGATTTTTAAATGCTGTATATTATCGTCAATGAGTTTTTTCAAATCCTGCTCCATTTCTACAACGTTGACGTTTTTAAATGTTTCGAGGAGGAGCTCATTTTCGAATCCTACATCCACATAGTTATAGAGGAAATTCTTCAAGGATGTATTGTCTAAGTTGTTCTTCATAGCATAGTTAATGAGAAAGCAGAAGTTTTTCGGTTTTATTACGATATTTTTGGAAAGCATATTTTTTTTTTTTATCACGTCGAGGAGTATATTAACTATAAAATTGGATACATATTTTTCTTCCTCATATTTCAGGCATTCATTAAAATAGTTATATAAAAAGGGATCATTCAGGAAGACATGAAAATATTGTTTGGACCAATTGTATTTCACTTCATCCTCGTATATTTTTATTTTATAATTAACATAAAATTTTAGAAGCTTTATAACATGTTTGCCAAGCTTATATTGGGGGATGTTCCTTTCATGCACATAATTGTATACTTCCTTTTTCCTGACAACGTAGTGCGTACTGTCTAGGTAGCTCTTTGTATACATTTCCTCCGTATTGGAGTGGTAGTCTTTTTCTATACCCTTTCTGATAATTTTATTAATAAAATATTTCTTCTCTTGTTCTATGCAATTCTTAATTTTTCTGAAGCTGTTAACATTTTTTATTTCAACTCGGCTGTACTTCACGTTATCGTACTCAAAGGATATGTTAATGTCTGACCTGATATTTTCCTTGCTTCCCACGCATACCCCCAGTAAGCACACTTTATTTCTTATCTCCTTGAGTAGGTTAATGCATTCTTCTGCGTTCATGTAGTCATCTTCGACCACGATTTCCGCTAGGGGGATGCCACATCGGTTATAATCTAGTAATATTTTCTTATTCAGATGATTTACTTCATTGAGAATATGTACTGGGTGGTCTACTTCGTTAGGACCGTTTGATGGAATATCTTTTGGTTCATAATTATGGGAGACCAGTTCGTCACTGTCCCTCATTGACCATTCAAGATTTGTTCCTCCATTATCTTTATCACCTTCACCACTATCATTGTTAAGGTTCAAAATGGAACTACCATCCATAAGTGCATTTTCTTTCGCATGGCTGTTACTTTCGTTGGGGTTATCCCTGTTATCTGATATATGCACACTTCGGGGGAGGAAGAAACACTTGCTTGTGTCTTCCTCTAGGTGGACGCTCTTTATGCGAAAGTTCTTTCCTTCCACAGAAATGTTACCATCGAAACCAATCGGCGTTTCCTTTTGCGTAATCTGATAACCTTTTGGCAAGTCATAATAATTATAAATTTTTCTATCGAAGGTAATAATATTGTTTATCCTGCAATTAAAAATAATACCAATTAGGTATGTGAACAAGACAGCCGTGTTGTTCAGTAAGCTTAGGGAGCCCACCTCGCCAACACATCTGTTGCATATGTGTTTGTTTGGTCTATTAATGGCACACATAGGGTCTTCATTAATGCTCCCCTTCGTCTCTGTGGAGATTATCCCCCCTTGAGTCTTCTTTGGAGAGGTTCCCTCTCCTAGCCAATTTAAATCTGCTCCTTCATTTCCTGTCTTCAAAATGTTTTCCTTTAAAAAATTACACACATCGATATAATTCCTCTCGTACGTTTTATCATTATGTGAAGAAGCGACATTAAAGCAGTTACAGAAGGCTTTATATTTTGTGCTCAGCTGCACGTGCACTTCCACCCCAATTCTGCATTTTACCTTCCTTTCGATATCAGCATAATTGGCTATACCGTCATTCACACTTGTTCGATTCTTGGCAACTCTAATTCTAATTCCTCTACGCCTTTTTGTTTCCCCCTTATTATGGAAGAGGAAGTCTCCCGGGCGGGTTAGGCGAGTTAGTTTGTAGCACGTGAATATCTCGGTTGAAATGAAAATGAGAATGCAGGGGAAAAGGGCACGAACATTCATTATACGTTTGTATATTGGTGTACTTATAAGTGCGTATATAAACCACCCGTGCTGTTTCCCTTCTTTCTTCTGCATATACTGGGTAATCGCTTTTGCAGTGGAGGTATCGAATAGTTAAGCCGTGATGCTATAAATATACGGGGAGGGGGAAATGCGCGCATCTGCTTCATCGTTTTTATCACCTTACTGTGTACCTCCCGTGTGTCAGGTTGCCATTGCGCTAGGGCTGTTGATGATATTTCCCCTTACTGTTGCGCCGATTTGTCATAAAAAAAAAAAAAAAAGGTAAAGGGATAATGCGATTTGTGCACAATTTGGGTTATGCAACTTATTTGGGAAGCATTTCTCCGATACACGTGCGTATAGAACTTGCATAGAAAAGGCGCGTTTGGTAATAAGCAGATGTGATGGTGCATCACCTGTATTGCATCTCCGTTGTATTGCTCAGCTTTTATCACAGCCCAGAATGTAGGATTATCCACTGTGAATCCTATTATACGTTGTTTTTTCAGTGTTACGTGGATTAACGTTCCTTTCTACCCGCTTATACTTGTATATATCTATATGTGCCCTTCCCCTTTTGTGTGCGCCTTTTTTTTTTTTTTTTTTTTTTTGTACAAATCTTCCCCCCCACATAATTTTCTATCCCAACTAGCCATTTTCAAAAAGAGCTAATGTAATCCCCGCGAAGGAATACAATTTGCGGAAGAACCTTCAAAAAGTTAGTCCAAAAAGAATGTTGTAACAGAATATAGAAGTGCTGCAGAGAACAGGACGTTCCAAAATGAATCTTACCAACAGGTATGAGGAAATAATCTCTCAAGTTCCAGTTCACCTTAATGAATAAATTAAAGGGTAAAAAAATTATCACATCATGTTTAGCGAATTTTGAAAGAAGGGGAGGAGGGGGGAAAAGTAACTTTTGTGCATTTCACACGAAAGTAAAGAAGAAGAAAAAGAAAGGTGTAACCCATAGCAGCAATGGGACAAACCTCTTAAAAAATTTATGCAATAAAAACATTATCAATGATTTGGATCCCATAAATTTAATTGAAAATCTGAAACATGTAACTGAGTGTAGTGTCGGTGAAGATGTTATTAGGAATTATCTGTACAGAGTAAAACTACTAAACGAACAATGGAGCCTTAACAAAATATACTTCATTTTCAAGACGCTTGTGAAATACAACCTTCGGGATGTTGTCCTGATGAATAAGTTGGAGAAGATCGTCAACGATTTAGTTCCGCTATGCCAAGTAAATAAGGCGCAAAGAGATCCCTTTGAAAATGTGTACATTGTGAGGATATCCTACATTCTACATGCGTTCTGTCACTTTGGGTATTCAAATTGTGAAGTAGTGAAAACGTTAGTAAACATTTTAAGCACCAAGTTGGACTACATCATTTATTATAGCAACTATGCCAGTCCAGTGTTTAACGACTATGCCCTGTTCTGTGAGGACAAGGGCCACTACGTTCTGAGGGGGGATACCTCAGCTGCCTCGTCGCCTCTATCGGGTGACAAAACGAATAACGAAGCAAAGGGTAGGGTAAGCACCATTGACATGAACGATATGTTCAACATGGTTGACGCTGCATGCGTGGATAAGGAGACCAACCAAAGTGCCAACCTATATTCAACCTCCCACGTGGAATGGCAAAGAAGCGAGGAAGCCTTCGTCAGGAACATAAACTTTAACGAGATCTACCTCATTGTGAACACCTTGAAAGACTCCAAGTACACAAATAAGGTTTTCCTAAACAAGCTCAAATTTCTGTTTTATTTTAATTGCATAAATTTAGACAGAGGAACTGATAGCCACTACAAATATGTTACCCTTCTCTTCAATTTCTTTTACGAACCAGATGACATGCATCTCCTAAATATTGTGAAATTCTTTTTAATAAACCACCCACATATGAACAATGTGCATGATCTGGTTTTAACGCTGGTGACGGTTTACTACGGGGGTCTCGAAAGGAGAGGGAACCTTGGCAGCATCAGTAGCAGTAGAAATGGCACAGGGGGAAATGTAGTTCACAAGGAAGAGTATATTAACAGAACTCATAAGAAGAACCTGAAATATACGCAGGGTGATGATATAGTTAGCATTATAGAAGGCATTCCTTTTATCCCTAATGGGAAGAAGGAAAAATTGAAGAAAATTCTGCAGCATGTGAACCAGCACATCAGTGTTAGCAGTACGAACATTTTCGATCTTATATACGATAAAGTTTTACACGTGTTGAGTTATAAATATGAGGAGGAAGAATTCGAAGGGGAAGGAACTAATGATCCTAAACTGTTGCAGAATGTACAACTCCCAATCAGAAGGAGAGCAAATGAAGCTTCCCTCTGTCGGAATGATAAATCGAGTGAACTACAAAGCTTAACGGAGTTAGTCAAAATTCGCATCTTCACTTTTGGAGAAGTGGATCCTTTATTTTATTTGTACTTAAAGAATAAAGTGCAACTTTTTAACATCGATGCAGTACTGAACATAATGAAGAGCTTTATTTTTGTGTACCAGATGCAGAATGAGTTGAAAAAAAACTACCATAGGGTACATTTAAGTGATAGATATACAAATGTTGTAAGAAACAATTTGGGTAGTTTAACAAGTCTCATCATTCAAATGGTTAGTTCCATGTCCTTGGACAAACTTTATTCCTTATGCAGTTTGAAGGATCTCAGTATGCTGCTTTATTTCTTCTATCAAATAGGTAATATTTTTATGAACCAAAAGTTTGAAGAATTGTACTTAAAAAAGGTACAAAGTTATGTAGACAGTATTGTAATTACCAAGTTGAAGTTACTTCTGGGGGGAGGAAACCTCGATGGTCACTCAAAAAAAGGCATCAGCGCAATTGTCTGGGGGAAAAAAACAGAGAAATGCGATGTCAAGACGGGAAAGGATGACACAATACATACAATACATGCAAATGGAAAATATTCGAATGAGAAAAAAGAGGTGCTGGGTAACCGTGGTAGTGGAAATTACCAACATGGCGGTGCTGTACAGAATCATCTTAACATAGCAAAATGTGGGCATGACAAAGGGGAGAGCAGTGATGAGTATTTCCCAAACGTGCATTGCCCGAATAGCGAATGCGAGGAGCAGGGCGATCCAATTGACGCGCACATTTTACTTCTCAATATGTACAGCAAAAGAGGACAAAACAAAAATATAATTCATATGTTGTTGGAGATATTGAATAGACGTCAAGTGGGAAGGAAAATAATGCCTTGCACGATTTACGTAAATTTACTAAACTCCTTTGCCAAACTGAGGTACCGAAATTTGGATTTGATCGGCACATGTTTACAAAGAATTAGTGAGCACCTTGGGGAGTTGCATTTTTTCGAATACACGAATTTGCTCATCTCCCTATCGAAGCTTAACGTGTTTGCTGTTAATTTGAGTATGTACGATGGGGTATTTTTTCCTCAGGATGGTACTCCTCGGAGGTCTACTTATCAGGAGGAGACAAAGAAAATCTTCCTAAATGAGTACAACAGTGAGGGCACAGAAAAATTGGGAGAGGAAAAAATTGTCAGCAATTTAAATAAAATTTTGAAGCAAATAAACGAAAGTATCAGCGTCTTTGTTCCTGTTCCAAATTACAAAATGGCCAACGTCATACCAAATATGCTCAGCAGTTACACAGTTTTGGGTTTTGATAAAATTGATTTTAAAAATGTGAATAAATTGTTAGAGTGTTTGTATGAATATGTATTTGGTTACTTCGAAGAAGGACACCTGAGCGGTGGTTGCAAAGAGCTCCCAAGCAGTGATAGAACCCGCACCGTTGGAGACACGCAGCTGAATGAAGACCAACCTAAGAAAAATGAACACTCCTATTTATACCAAGACATTCTCACCTGCATGAATAACCCACTCAGGAAAAACCATTACTGGTACTTCAATGATAAGAACAACATCACTGTAAGGAGAAGGGGGACGAATGAAACGCTGTATCTTCCAATTCAGTGCTTGTACCAAGTGTACATTTTTAATGTCTACTTCATGGCGTATGTGCAGCGCTTGTTTAGTTCGCACGGATGTGACAAAGTGGGTTCAGGGGAATTGCCAATTGGAGAAGCTCTAATTGGCGAACCTGATAGGGCAAACACCTCACCAAACCATCCGCACAGTACAAATTTATATTTAAGAAACAACCCAGGTGTTAAGGGATCGGAAGCACATACCCCCTTAAGCGAACGCAGCAGGCACATCCTAAATAATATCACATTTTTTGTCAAGTATATAAACAATTTCTTTAAGAATAAAAAGTACGAAAGGTACAATCTTTCCGCGCAGTTTGTGCACAGATGTGATGATAAGGGGGAATTAAATGAGCAGTTAATTAATTACGTAAAAAACTGTAGCATGCAAATTAAGAGGGACTTTGCGAATGTGCATTCGTCCAGTTTTCACAGAGAGGTTCTTTCCACACTGCTTTCACTGGACGTCAAAAATGTGCAGTGCGAGGTAATGAAATGGAATAGGCTTCATTATCGAGCAGCGCTTGTATATGTGTAGGGGAGAAGTTACTTGTGGTGTTCCTTATGGTGTTCCTTGTGAAGTTGGTTCCCCGTATACCAGCTTTTCCAGGATTCTTCATAAAAATTTTCACCCCTCTGTTGCCCCCTCTTTATCATTCCTTTCACCGCTTTCCCCCTCCCGAAGGTCCCATTCATGGACGGAATATATACTGTAGACATCGTCATTAACAATTCGGTAACGCAAAAAAAGGGCGCTCGCACTTGAATACAAATCTTGTTCTCACATACTAGACGTTTATTTCACACACAAATGTGCACGTCTTTCCCCTTTTCTGTTCTCACCTTAGGTATGCATAGAAATTAACGGAAGCAACCATTACTACTACGACAACAACTTGAAGAGATCAGGCGAAAAGCTCGATGCCCTAAATCTGATAAAGTATTACTTGTTGAGCAAAAAGTATAAGTTAATTCTGGTCTCCTACCTGGACTGGAATAATCTGAAAAGTGCTGAGGAGAAGAAGGACTACTTGGTGAAAAGGATCTGCGCATAGAATCCATGTCGTGAAGAACATATCATGGGAAGGACGCATCTGCTTTCATTTTAAAAAACGCTTCTAGTGATACAAAAGTTGCACATCAGAGAAAGTGCACTTGAACGAGTAGTACCTTGTGAATACGATCCAATGGCCACTTCCAGTAAAGGAGAAAATAAATTGGGTGTGATAATTTTGTGGCTTCAAAAAAATTGTATTTTTCGTCCTTACTACCCATCTGGGTACCGGGATTATGTATACCTCCTCTAGAGCGTACAAACTGGTACAACGTACAGGGGTAACCTGTTTCCCCCAAAGTGCCTACCTCTGTGCTGTAATACTATCCATGAAGGATTGTATATTATGTATTTCATTTTCCGTGGAAGCATTTTCTGGAAGGTAGTTATAATTGCAGTGCAAATGCAAGCGATACACGTGCGTTTGGACGTTGAGGAAGTTTAGTTTTTTGTAAATTCTTAGGGCGATCTCGTTATCCACAGTCAAGTCGCATCTGTTACATTGGTATATGTATTTAAGCACATAGATACTTATGTACATAATTAACAAACCGAATCCTTTGTTTCTATAATTTTTATCAACTACAAGTCTTTCAATGCGTGAATCAAAGAATCTCCCCATGTGAAAGAGCAAATACATTTCTGTGTATCCCACTATATGTTTCCCGTCTAAGTTATATTTTTTTAGTTCCTCAGGGATGTCACTTCCATTTAGGATTGCTTTTGTCTCGTGCATTATTTTCCCCTTTTTAAAGTACTTTTTGTTTTTTTCTATTCCCTTTTTTATGATATCTTCTATGCCCAAAATGGACGATTTTAAAAATTTCGGGTAATTATATTCTCCAACCTTTTCCTCGCATGAAGTGTCCTCATCATACATATAGAGGACATACGGATAATAAAAGGATTTCCCCATCATCTCAAAGAAAATTGTGGCTCCGAAAAATAAATTGCACGTTGTAACATCACGCAGGAGATTATTACAAACAGTTAGGTATTCATAGTAGGTAGATAATACCTTAAATTTAAATTTGTAATTGTTAAAAAGGAAAACGTATTTGTACAGTACCCTTTTCTTGTTTAGCACGTCTAAATAAGATCTCTTCCATTCATCCGGTTTAGTTATCACGGGGACGTTTTTTTCTTTGATCTTTTCCATTTTGAATGTCAATAACGCGGCTCACTTAACGGTAACAGGGAGAATTACACAAAGAGCAGAAGAAGGAAAAAAAAATGCCTAATTTTTATCTATAACCTGAAAATGATACACCTTCATGGAAACCTCATAGGAACTTTCTTTACATAGGATCATCTCCCAAATGAGGTGACAGAAAAAAAAAAAAAATAATAATAAAAATAAAATAGGGTTCACTATACAGCAGCTTCACAGGAACTTGAATTTTTTGGAAACTTCTTGGTGATTAACCTTTCTGCAGATCGGCAGAGCAAAAGTTTTCCGCTCCTGCGAGGGCAGTTCATTCTGCTCCGCGAATAAATGTGTAATGTCGGTGATCTAACACAGCGCGGTCATATACAGGTATATATTTTATGTGCACATAACGCCATCAAGAGGGAAACGATAATGTACGCGTGAATATCTTCGGAAAAAAGTGTTCGAAGCTTCTAACGATGTTCTACTTCAATTTCGTTGTGCCGGTCAAAATGGGTATGCCTCATGTGCAACGCTTTAATTTAAGAAAAAATATATTTTTTTTATTTAAAAGAAGATGTACACACCATTGTGATAGTTAAAAAAGCGCTTATAACTGCATTCCAGTTCGTTAAGTCTTTTTCCGTTCAATGTGCAAAACGTGGAAGCGGTTAATAAATGGAAGATTTTAGAAAGGAAAAAAGTTACTACATGGGAAGGCTGTATTTTCCTTAAAGTCCCAATTAGGACGAAATATTCGCGGAAAAAAAAAAAAAAAGAAAAGAATATTAAAAGAAGTAGCACTCACAAAAGTATATGCAAAAATGCGGTAGAAGATATACATGCATTGCATATGACGACATACTTGTCATTGTGTTCATGATGATATCACTTCATGGGTGCAATATGCGCAGTGGAATTTAGTTTTCCGCGGAAGGAATGGTCGAACGGCTAGCGTTGTATAGTGAAAAGCGCTTTAAGTGATACTTGTGGAAAAGGAGTGCCTGCAGAAAATCAATTCGGAGTTGTATCAAGGAAGCAGATAAAGTTAGAGGAACACTCTCCTTTTTAAAAGGTTCGCACGCTTTGTTCGTTCGTAAGGGAGCATAATTTGCTCCTATGCCTTATTCGGTTGGATATATCAACATTAGTGTAGTCCTTCCATCCCAGTTTGAACACCTGGAAGACCTACTTCTCCCCCGATCTTTTCGCACCATCTACAATGATGTTGAGGCACGGGAATTATTTAAGAGCAACTTCTCATACATTTTTTGATAGTTAGTGGAGAAAAGAACATCGTAAGGAAGAGGAGAGGAAGTCGCGAAATGCTCCTTCTTAAATCTAGCTATTTCACTGTGCGTGTACTGCTTCAACTCAGTGACTGTCTTTAACTGAGTTAGTAATTTTCCGTGGTCCCATATGAGGCGTAATTTCTGTTCCACCTTTTTGGGGGTAATGGAAAATTGCTTATTTCCATCCAGGACATTGGCGCAGACAATTTGTTGGTTCTCAGAAGGAGGTACTTCATCAAAATGTTGGATAACGTCGCAGGCAGCTAAATTATCATCTGCATATAATCGGTAGACCATCTTTCGATAGGGGAAATTAGCTTTTTTATTTTCATTTGTTAATTTAAAACAGGGGTGGTTGTTAATTTCGACTAATTTGTATACAAGTCCTAGGGAAGGCTGCGACTGGCATGTGATTAGATTTGTGCCAATGGCAAAAATATCCACATGGTGTTCTTGTGCGTGTAATTCTTTTATTACTTGCTCGTTAAGATCGTTACTAATGCATATTTTTAAATCACGAAATGGGACATTTAGCTTTTCAGATACATCAATAAATATTTTTTTACATTCCTTTGTGAGGTAACTTAAATCCCCAGAATCGATTCTGATTCCAATTGGTTTATAGTTTATTTCATGCAAAGATAAGGCAACGATCAGGAAGTTGTAAATCCCGGATTTTAGGGAGTCATATGTATCTATAAGGCATATAAAAATTTTGGGATTAATTTGCGCAAATGAAACGAAGGCAGTCAATTCACTCTCCTTTGCAAATTCGCAGTTGTACAATTTGTGGATGATTTCTTTGTTCTTATGTACAATACTGAGGAAGTTATGGTTGTCTAGATATTTGCTATGCAAGGTTTCTCCATGCTGATAAGAAGATATGAAGGAATGGGACATGGTTCCTATTATTGGAATGTCATACAGGAAAGAAGCATAGACGTTCGATGTAAAGTCGCAACCAACTGCAGAATACCTAGTTCCACTGAGTGCACCATCTGGACCTTGGGCTCTCCTACAACCAAATTCGGCTAGCGGTTTATGATTTATAGAAATTTTATGAAGCATACTATTTGTAGCTATTAAGGTAGGATAATTTATCATATTCAGTAAGGCACTTTCCAAAATTTGACATATTAGTAATGGGCCTTGGATTACCATTAAAGGTTCATGCGGAAATACTATGGACCCTTCCTCTATACAATAGAGAGACACATCCCTTCCACTTAATCCTTTCAAATAATTTATGAACAAATCAATATCTTGATAGTGGGACATTTTTTTCCTAACAAATTCTAACTGTGCGTCTGTAAATCGGAACGAATTGATATACTTTATAGCTTCGTACACTCCCCCTAGAATTGCAAATTTTCCATTAAAGGGGCACTTCCTAAAGTAAATTTCAAAGGTGGATTCTTGTTCATGCTTCTTCTGTCTGAAGAATGTATACGCCATTACCAAGTGGTAGTAATCCATAAACAGTGCATTCACTGTGTTGCTATGTGGTATGTCTATATCCTTGTTAATCCTATTTTCTATTATAAACTTCGTACACTTAACTAGGGAAACCATTTTAAGTTTTTCCGCTGGGCAGCTACTTCCTTGTTCGTAATTTAATACGTTCGAACATGTCCCATGGGATTCTACTTTGGAGACTTCCATTTTCTTCTTCTGCATTTCCATGGGGCAGAACTTTGCCGGTGAGTTCATACAGCTCCCACTTGTTACATCTGCTTCGCCTTTTTCCTTTTTTAACATTAAAAGTTGTCTTAAGTCAGATTCTGTAATGGGGATATCGTACACGTAGAGGGAGTTGCTTTTCTTATCAATCCTTACGTTATCTATTAGGTTGGAATTTGCCCCTACTATTCCATCTGCCTTTTCCTTCAGGTGCGGCTGCTCACCAACGGATATACCATTCTTTCCGCTAAAATTGTCATTACTCATTTTGGCATTCGGGGAGAGGTTACGTGCATTCACTAGCGTCTTTCACGTATAGGGGGGAAGAACCCGCAAACTTTTCATACATATGAGTATGTATGTACTGCGCCCTATATGCGTACAGGGAGACTTATCACTTCGAATGACCTAGGATGGTAAAAAGGAGTCCGTTTTTCAAACGAAGTAATTATTTTTTTTAAACTATATTCATTCCCTTTCCTGCTGATCACACCTTTTTGTATTTTCAGTTTTGGGGGATATGTAAAATGGGGATCGGCCCCACCTCATATCGTGATGTGCTATGTACTCGCAGGCAGATGCGCATACGTATGCGCGCTTGCTGCTTAATACCTTTGGAATAGGGGAGCTTATGGTGATTCCTTTGTAATCTGAAGAGAGTGATAACCTAAAATGTTGAAAATTACAATGCGGAAGAGTTATGCGAAGAGCAGGAATTAACTAATGTTGTGCATTTGTGTATGTTTTTTTCATATATATATATATATGAATGTATATTTTTCTTTGTGCGATACAGGAAAGGATTATACCGACCAAGTGGCACAGGAATTATAGCATAAAGAGGAAGAAAAAAGAACAAATCCCTAATGAGTGTGAGTCAAGCTAACCAAATTTAGATGAAGAATACACATTTTTCCAAATCGATCATGCGCGAACATGAGGTGAGAAGCCCAAGGAATGTTATTTAGTCCAAGGTAAAGGTATACGTAGTGTTTTTTTAACACCTCTGCATGTATTGCCTGCATGGAGTACACGTATGCACGCATAAATAGTATTGTAAAAAGGGGGATTATAATTTTGCATATAAACTCTGTATTTCTTACATTTGGAAGAAAATGAAATTCTTTTCTGGTGGAGGGAAGTGAAGCATTCTGCCTGTTTGTATACGGTAAGGGTGTGCACAAGTTTTTCCTATATGTGGAAGTATACCACATAAGTGCCTACAAATGTGTACCCCCAACACGTGCACATTTGCCCCCATGGCAAAAGAAAAAGGGCGTGTACAAAAATTAGCAGCGCGTTAAAAGAAGAGCCAATTTTGCCACTATGCCAGAGGATACCCCCAAAGGGGTGATTTGCACATACGAGCCACATAGGCGTTTACGCGATAGGAGGAAGCAGGTGAAATGTGCATAAGTGGGACAATCCATCGTTCCCCCTACCCGGCGTCCTTAAGCAATAAGAACAACGATGGATTTAACAGGAAGAAATCCAAAGAAGGCGACGAGAGGAAGGAAGAAAACTTTTAAATTTTAAATTGCCAATGCGGGAATTTTTTTTTTTTTTTTTTTAGCACCCAAATGGTGAACACAAAATTGTGCAGGAAAATTAGTAAATAGAAATACTCCAATCATAGTGGCGGCCCAACTGCGGAGGGCACTGCACGTACGTTTTGCAAACAGGAAAATCAATCCCCTAGAAGAGTGACCCTCCATTTTTATCTTTCAAAAACACATGAGAATTGCGAGCAGCGGACGTAAAGGATACACTGGCAGCCGCACCTGTTCATAACTTTTTTTTCTTTTCTTTCTTTTCCTTTAAACATAAAAATATGGCGCATCTTTTGTTTAAAGAGGGAAACAATTAACTCAAGGGGACCTCCTAGAAGTGTCTACATGAAAAGAAAAGAAAAATAAAAAAAAGAGATCACCGAATCAGTGGATTTGTTTATGATTTCGCATTTTTACGGTGCACGTGTAAGATTTCGTATTTAAGTTTGCGGGATATAATATTTTACAGTGTATATGTGTAAGATTTCGGATTTTTAGGTTGCAGGATTTAATATTTTACGGTGTATATGTGTAAGATTTCGCATTTTCAGGTTGCGGGATTTAATATTTTTACAAGTGCATATGTGTAAGATTTTGTATTTAGGTTACGGGATTTAATATTTTACGGTGTATATGTGTAGGATTTCGTATTTTTAGGTTGCGGGATTTAATATTTTACGGGTGTATATGTAATATTTCGCATGTAGTTTTGCGGGATATAATATTTTACGGGTGCATATGTGTAAGATTTTGTATTTAGGTTGCGGGATTTAATATTTTACGGTGTATATGTGTAAGATTTCGCATTTTTAGGTTGCGGGATTTATAATATTTTACGGTGTATATGTGTAGGATTTCGTATTTTTAGGTTGCGGGATTTATAATATTTTACGGTGTATACGTGTATGATTTCGTATTTAGGTTGTGGGATTTATAATATTTTACGGTATATGTAACATGTCGCACTTAGGTTGCGGGATTTAATATTTTGCGGTGTCCATGTGTAATATTTCGCATTTAGGTTGCGGGATTTATAATATTTTACGGTGTATATGTGTAAGATTTCGCATTTAGGTTGCGGGACTTAATATTTTTCGGTGTATATGTGTAAGATTTCGTATTTAGGTTGCGGGATTTAATATTTTTACGGTGTATATGTGTAAGATTTCGCATTTAGGTTGCGGGATTTATAATATTTTACGGTGTATATGTGTAAGATTTTGTATTTAGGTTGCGGGATTTAATATTTTACGGTGTATATGTGTAAGATTTCGCATTTTTAGGTTGCGGGATTTATAATATTTTACGGTGTATATGTGTAGGATTTCGTATTTAGGTTGCGGGATTTAATATTTTACGGGTGTATATGTAATATTTCGCATGTAGTTTTGCGGGATATAATATTTTACGGGTGCATATGTGTAAGATTTTGTATTTAGGTTGCGGGATTTAATATTTTTACGGTGTATGTATGTAAGATTTCGCATTTTTAGGTTGCGGGATTTAATATTTTTACGGTGTATGTGTAAGATTTCGCATTTTTAGGTTGCGGGGTATAATATTCTACGGTGTATGTGAGATTTAATATTTTACGGGGTGTATGTGTAAGATTTCGTATTTAGGTTGCGGGATTTAATATTTTACGGTGTATATGTGTAAGATTTCGCATTTTTAGGTTGCGGGATTTTTAATATTTTACGGTGAATATGTGTAAGATTTCGTATTTAGATTGCGGGTTATAATATTTTTACGGTGTATGCGAGATTTAATATTTTACGTTGTATATGTGTAAGATTTCGCATTTTTAGGTTGCGGGATTTAATATTTTACGGTGTATATGTGTAAGATTTCGCATTTTTAGGTTGCGGGATTTAATATTTTTTACGGTGTATATGTGTAGGATTTCGCATTTTTAGGTTGCGGGATTTAATATTTTGCGGTGTCCATGTGTAATATTTCGCATGTAGTTTTGCGGGATATAATATTTTACGGGTGCATATGTGTAAGATTTTGTATTTAGGTTGCGGGATTTAATATTTTTACGGTGTATATGTGTAAGATTTCGCATTTTTAGGTTGCGGGATTTATAATATTTTACGGTGTATATGTGTAAGATTTCGGATTTTTAGGTTGCAGGATTTAATATTTTACGGTGTATATGTGTAAGATTTCGCATTTTCAGGTTGCGGGATTTAATATTTTTACAAGTGCATATGTGTAAGATTTTGTATTTAGGTTACGGGATTTAATATTTTACGGTGTATATGTGTAGGATTTCGTATTTTTAGGTTGCGGGATTTAATATTTTACGGGTGTATATGTAATATTTCGCATGTAGTTTTGCGGGATATAATATTTTACGGGTGCATATGTGTAAGATTTTGTATTTAGGTTGCGGGATTTAATATTTTTACGGTGTATATGTGTAAGATTTCGCATTTTTAGGTTGCGTGATTTAATATTTTACGGTGTATATGTGTAAGATTTCGCATTTTTAGGTTGCGGGATTTAATATTTTACGGTGTATATGTGTAAGATTTCGCATTTTTAGGTTGTGGGATTTATAATATTTTACGGTGTATATGTGTAAGATTTCGCATTTTTAGGTTGTGGGATTTATAATATTTTGCGGTGTCCATGTGTAATATTTCGCATTTAGGTTGCGGGATTTATAATATTTTACGGTGTATATGTGTAAGATTTCGCATTTAGGTTGCGGGACTTAATATTTTTCGGTGTATATGTGTAAGATTTCGTATTTAGGTTGCGGGATTTAATATTTTTACGGTGTATATGTGTAAGATTTCGCATTTAGGTTGCGGGATTTATAATATTTTACGGTGTATATGTGTAAGATTTTGTATTTAGGTTGCGGGATTTAATATTTTACGGTGTATATGTGTAAGATTTCGCATTTTTAGGTTGCGGGATTTATAATATTTTACGGTGTATATGTGTAGGATTTCGTATTTAGGTTGCGGGATTTAATATTTTACGGGTGTATATGTAATATTTCGCATGTAGTTTTGCGGGATATAATATTTTACGGGTGCATATGTGTAAGATTTTGTATTTAGGTTGCGGGATTTAATATTTTTACGGTGTATGTATGTAAGATTTCGCATTTTTAGGTTGCGGGATTTAATATTTTTACGGTGTATGTGTAAGATTTCGCATTTTTAGGTTGCGGGGTATAATATTCTACGGTGTATGTGAGATTTAATATTTTACGGGGTGTATGTGTAAGATTTCGTATTTAGGTTGCGGGATTTAATATTTTACGGTGTATATGTGTAAGATTTCGCATTTTTAGGTTGCGGGATTTTTAATATTTTACGGTGAATATGTGTAAGATTTCGTATTTAGATTGCGGGTTATAATATTTTTACGGTGTATGCGAGATTTAATATTTTACGTTGTATATGTGTAAGATTTCGCATTTTTAGGTTGCGGGATTTAATATTTTACGGTGTATATGTGTAAGATTTCGCATTTTTAGGTTGCGGGATTTAATATTTTTTACGGTGTATATGTGTAGGATTTCGCATTTTTAGGTTGTGGGATTTATAATATTTTACGGTGTATATGTGTAGGATTTCGCATTTTTAGGTTGCGGGATTTATAATATTTCACGGTGTACATGTGTAAAATTTAGTATTTAGGTTGCAGGATTTAATATTTTGCGGTATATGTGTAAGATTTCATATTCAGGTTTGCGGGATATAATATTTTATGGGTGTATATGTGTAGGATTTCGTATTTAGGTTGTGGGATATAATATTTTACGGTGTATGTGTAAGATTTCATATTTTAGGTTGCGGGATTTATAATATTTTACGGTGTATATGTGTAAAATTCCGCATTTTTAGGTTGCGGGATTTATAATATTTTACGGTGTATATGTGTAAGATTTCGCGTTTTTAGGTTGCGAGATTTATAATATTTTACGGTGTATATGTGTAAGATTTCGTATTCAGGTTGCGGGATTTATAATATTTTACGGTGTATATGTGTAAGATTTCGCATTTTTAGGTTGCGGGATTTAATATTTTTACGGTGTATATGTGTAAGATTTCGCATTTTTAGGTTGCGCGGATTTAATATTTTTACAAGTGTACATGTGTAAGATTTCGCACTTTTAGGTTGCGGGATTTAATATTTTAACGGTGTATATGTGTAAGATTTCGTATTTTTAGGTTGCGGGATTTAATATTTTACGGTGTACATGTGTAAGATTTCGCATTTAGGTTGCGGGATATAATATTTTACGGTGCATGTGTAAGATTTCGCATTTAGGTTGCGGGATATAATATTTTTCGGTGTATATGTGTAATATTTCGCATTTAGGTTGCGGAATTTAATATTCTACGGTGTATATGTGTAAGATTTCGTATTTTTAGGTTGCGGGATTTAATATTTTACGGTGTACATGTGTAAGATTTCGTATTTAGGTTGCGGGATTTATAATATTTTACGGTGTATATGTATAAGATTTCGCATTTAGGTTGCGGAATTTAATATTCTACGGTGTATATGTGTAAGATTTCGTATTTTTAGGTTGCGGGATTTAATATTTTACGGTGTACATGTGTAAGATTTCGTATTTAGGTTGCGGGATATAATGTATTACGGTGTATATGTATAAGATTTCGCATTTAGGTTGCGGAATTTAATATTCTACGGTGTATATGTGTAAGATTTCGTATTTTTAGGTTGCGGGATTTAATATTTTACGGTGTACATGTGTAAGATTTCGTATTTAGGTTGCGGGATATAATGTATTACGGTGTATATGTGTAAGATTTCGCATTTAGGTTGCGGAATTTAATATTCTACGGTGTATATGTATAAGATTTCGCATTTAGGTTGCGGAATTTAATATTCTACGGTGTATATGTGTAAGATTTCGTATTTTTAGGTTGCGGGATTTAATATTTTACGGTGTACATGTGTAAGATTTCGTATTTAGGTTGCGGGATATAATGTATTACGGTGTATATGTATAAGATTTCGCATTTAGGTTGCGGAATTTAATATTCTACGGTGTATATGTGTAAGATTTCGTATTTTTAGGTTGCGGGATTTAATATTTTACGGTGTACATGTGTAAGATTTCGTATTTAGGTTGCGGGATTTATAATATTTTACGGTGTATATGTATAAGATTTCGCATTTAGGTTGCGGAATTTAATATTCTACGGTGTATATGTGTAAGATTTCGTATTTTTAGGTTGCGGGATTTAATATTTTACGGTGTACATGTGTAAGATTTCGTATTTAGGTTGCGGGATATAATGTATTACGGTGTATATGTATAAGATTTCGCATTTAGGTTGCGGAATTTAATATTCTACGGTGTATATGTGTAAGATTTCGTATTTTTAGGTTGCGGGATTTAATATTTTACGGTGTACATGTGTAAGATTTCGTATTTAGGTTGCGGGATTTAATATTTTACGGTGTATATGTAATATTTCGCATGTAGTTTTGCGGGATATAATATTTTACGGGTGCATATGTGTAAGATTTTGTATTTAGGTTGCGGGATTTAATATTTTTACGGTGTATGTATGTAAGATTTCGCATTTTTAGGTTGCGGGATTTAATATTTTTACGGTGTATGTGTAAGATTTCGCATTTTTAGGTTGCGGGGTATAATATTCTACGGTGTATGTGAGATTTAATATTTTACGGGGTGTATGTGTAAGATTTCGTATTTAGGTTGCGGGATTTAATATTTTACGGTGTATATGTGTAAGATTTCGCATTTTTAGGTTGCGGGATTTTTAATATTTTACGGTGAATATGTGTAAGATTTCGTATTTAGATTGCGGGATTTATAATATTTTACGGTGTACATGTGTAAGATTTCGCATTTTTAGGTTGCGGGATATAATATTTTACGGTGTATATGTGTAAGATTTCGTATTTTTAGGTGGCGGGATTTATAATATTTTACGGTGTATATGTGTATGATTTCGCATTTAGGTTGCGGGATTTATAATATTTTACGGTGTACATGTGTAAGATTTCGCATTTAGGTTGCTGGATTTATAATATTTTACGGTGCATGTGTAAGATTTCGTATTTTTAGGTTGCGAGATTTATAATATTTTACGGTACATGTGTAAGATTTCATATTTAGGTTGCGGGATTTAATATTTTACGGTGTACATGTGTAAGATTTCGCATTTAGGTTGCGGGATATAATATTTTACGGTGCATGTGTAAGATTTCGCATTTAGGTTGCGGGATATAATATTTTTCGGTGTATATGTGTAAGATTTCGTATTTTTAGGTTGCGAGATTTATAATATTTTACGGTACATGTGTAAGATTTCATATTTAGGTTGCGGGATTTAATATTTTACGGTGTATATGTTGGATTTCGCATTTAGGTTGCAGGATTTAATATTTTAGAGGTGTATATGTTGGATTTCGCATTTAGGTTGTGGTATTTAATATTTTTCGGTGTATATGTGTAAGATTTCGTATTTTTAGGTTGCGAGATTTATAATATTTTACGGTACATGTGTAAGATTTCATATTTAGGTTGCGGGATTTAATATTTTACGGTGTATATGTTGGATTTCGCATTTAGGTTGCAGGATTTAATATTTTAGAGGTGTATATGTTGGATTTCGCATTTAGGTTGTGGTATTTAATATTTTTCGGTGTATATGTGTAAGATTTCGTATTTTTAGGTTGCGAGATTTATAATATTTTACGGTACATGTGTAAGATTTCGCACTTAGGTTGCGGGATTTATAATATTTTACGTGGTATATGTGTAAGATTTCGGATTTTTAGGTTGCGGGATATAATATTTTACGTGGTATATGTGTAAGATTTCGGATTTTTAGGTTGCGGGATTTAATATTTTACAGGTGTATATGTGTAAGATTTCGCATTTAGTTTTGCGGTATATAATATTTTACGGTGAATATGTGTAAGATTTTGTATTTAGGTTTGCGGGATTTAATATTTTACGGTGTATATGTGTAGGATTTCGTATTTTTAGGTTGCGGGATTTAATATTTTTACGGTGTATATGTGTAAGATTTCGTACTTAGGTTGTGGGATTTATAATATTTTACGGTGTACATGTGTAATATTTGGTATTTAGTTTTGCGGGATTTAATATTTTACGGTGTATATGTGTAGGATTTCGTATTTTTTAGGGTTTAAGGTTATAAGAACAACAATATGTGGACTGGTGTTTACATCATTTAGGGGAAGGTTTTTTTTTTTTTTTTTTTTCTTCAATAAAAAATAAAAAGGGAAGAAGGAAGAAAAAAGAAAAATTTATGTTCATAGAAAAAAGAAAGAAGAATGTTTTTTTTTTTTTTATTTTCTATAAACAAAAAGGTGTTCTTTCACCAAAAAAAAAAAAAAAGAAAAATTTTTTGCAAACAAAATTAGAAATAAATGTGGAAGAAAGAATCTTCTTTTTTTTCTTCTTTTTTCTCTTTTTTTTTCTTTTTTTTTCTTTTTTTTTCTTCTTTTTTCTTTTTTTTTCTTTTTTTTCTTTTTTTTTCAAGAAAATATAAAAAGGAAAAAAAGGAAAAGAAGGAAAAAAAAAAAGGACAAAAGGTGTGAAACCAACATCCTTCATCTTAAACAGTAAACACTAAACTGTGAACCCTAAACCCTAAACCCTAAACCCTAAACCCTAAACCCTGAACCCTAAACCCTAAACCCTAAACCCTAAACCCTGAACCCTAAACCCTGAACCCTAAACCCTGAACCGTGAACCTGGGACCATAAACCCTAAACCCTAAACCCTAAACCTAAACCCTAAACCCTAAACCCTAAACCCTGAACCCCTAAACCCTAAACCCTAAACCCTAAACCCTAAACCCTGAACCCTAAACCCTAAACCCTAAACCCTGAACCCTAAACCCTAAACCCTGAACCCTGAACCCTGAACCCTGAACCCTAAACCCTAAACCCATGAACCCTAAACCCTGAACTCAAAACCCATGAACCCTAAACCCTGAACCCTAAACCCTGAACTCAAAACCCATGAACCCTAAACCCTGAACCCTAAACCCTGAACCCTAAACCCTGAACCCTAAACCCTAAACCCTAAACCCTAAACCCTGAACCCTAAACCCTAAACCCTAAACCCTGAACCCTAAACCCTGAACCCTAAACCTGAACCCTAAACCCCTAAACCCCTAAACCCTAAAACCTGAACCCTAAACCTGAACCCTAAACCCTGAACCCTAAACCCTAAACCCTGAACTGTAAACCCTAAACCCTGAACCCTAAACCCTAAACCCTGAACCCTAAACCCTAAACCCTGAACCCTAAACCCTAAACCCTGAACCCTAAACCCTAAACCTAAACCCTAAACCCTGAAACCCTGAACCCTGAACCCTGAACCCTGAACCCTGAACCCGAAACCCTAAACCCTAAACCCTAAACCCTAAACCCTGAACCCTAACCCTAAACCCTGAACCCTAAACCCTGAACCCTAAACCCTAAACCCTAAACCCTAAACCCTAAACCCTAAACCCTAAACCCTAAACCCTAAACCCTAAACCCTAAACCCTAAACCCTAAACCCTGAACCCTGAACCCTAAACCCTAAACCCTGAACCCTAAACCCTAAACCCTGAACCCTAAACCCTGAACCCTGAACCCTAAACCCTGAACCCTAAACCCTAAACCCTAAACCCTAAACCCTAAACCCTAAACCCTAAACCCTAAATCTAAACCCTAAACCCTAAAACCTGAACCCTAAACCCTGAACCCTAAACCCTGAACCCTAAACCCTAAACCCTAAACCCTAAACCCTGAACCCTGAACCCTAAACCCTGAAACCCTAAACCCTGAACCCTAAACCCTAAAACCTAAACCCTGAACCCTGAACCCTAAACCCTGAACCCTAAACCCTAAACCCTGAACCCTGAACCCTAAAACCGGAACCCAAAAACCCGGAACCCAGAAACCCAAAAACCCGGAACCCCCAAAACCCGGGAACCCAAAAAACCCGGAACCCAAAAAACCCGGAACCCAAAAAACCCGGAACCCCCAAAACCCGGAACCCGACACTCTACGTCTAGTGTTACTTAGAAGGAAATGTAGGAATGTGTAGGAACGAAGCAAAGCATAAAGGGGAAAAAGGAAAAGGGGAAAAAATGTCTTTTAGGAAAGGAGGCAGAAAGAGAAGAGTGGTTTAAGGAAGGAATGAGGAAAAGTCTTTTAGGAAAGGAGGCAGAAGAAGAGGAAGGTTTAAGGAATAGAAATGTTTTTAAGGAAGGAAGGAATAGAAAAGACTTTAAGGAAGAGTAAAGAACGAATAAAAGAAGGTTTAAGGAAGGAAGCAAGGAAGGATGGGCAGGGAAGGAATGAGGACAAGGGATGTGTATAAGGAAGGAGGAAAGGTAATGTGGATAAGGAATGTGGTTAAGGAATGTGGATAAGGAATGAGGAGAAGGAATGAGGAGAAGGAATGAGGAGAAAGAATGAGCAGGGAAGGAATGAGGAGAAGGAATGTGCAGAAGGAATGAAGAAAAGGAATGTAGGGAGGAAGAAAAGAAGGAAGGGGATGATTCTGGAGGAAGAAGAAGGATGTAGGAAAGGAGAAAAAGATGGAAGAAAAAGAAGGAAGAAGAAGAAGAAAGAATAAAGAAGGAAGAGTAAAGAAGGAAGAGTAAGGAAGGTTTAAGGAAGGAAGAAAAAAAGAAGGGAGAGTAAAGAAGGGAAAAATGAATGAATGAAGGAAAGGATGCATGAAGGAAGGGATGAATGAAGGAAGGAAGGGATGAATGAAGGAAGAAAAGAAAGAAAGAAGGAAGGGGACGATTTCGGAGGAAGAGTAAAAGAAGGAAGGTTTAAGGAAGGAAGAGTAAAGAAAGGAAGAATAAAGAAAGGAAGAGTAAAAAAAGGAAGGTTTAAGGAAGGAAGAAAAGGAAGAGTAAAGAAGGAAGAAAAAGAAGGTTTAAGGAAGGAAGAAAAAGAAAGATGGTTTAAGGAAGGAAAAAAAAGAAGGAAAGTTTGAGGAAAGAAGAAAAGGAACGGTTTAAGGAAAGAAGAGTAAAGAAGGAAGAAAAAGAAGAAGGTTTAAGGAAGGAAGAGTAAAGAAGGAAGATTTAAGGAAGGAAGAGTAATGAATGAAGGTTTGAGGAAGGATCAGTAATGAAGGAAGGTTTAAGGAAGGAAGAAAATGGAAGGTTTAAGGAAGGAAGAAAATGGAAGGTTTAAGGAAGGAAGAAAATGGAAGGTTTAAGGAAGGAAGAAAATGGAAGGTTTAAGGAAGGAAGAAAATGGAAGGTTTAAGGAAGGAAGAAAAAGAGTGGTTTAAGGAAGGAAGAGTAAAGAAGGAAGAGTAAAAGAAGGAAGAGTAAAAGAAGGAAGAGTAAAAGAAGGAAGAGTAAAAGAAGGAAGAGTACAGAAAGGAAGAGTAAAAGAAGGAAGAGTAAAAGAAGGAAGAGTAAAGAAGGAAGGTTTAAGGAAGAAAGAGTAAAAGAAGGAAGGTTTAAGAAAGGAAGGTTTAAGGAAGGAAGAAAAAGAATGTTTTAAGGAAGGAAGAAAAAAGGAAGGTTTAAGGAAGGAAGAATAAAGAAGGAAGAGTAAAGAAAGGAAGAGTAAAGAAAGGAAGGTTTAAGGAAGGAAGAGTAAAAGAAGGAAGAGTAAAGAAGGAAGAGTAAAGAAGGAAGAAAAAGAAAGAAGAAGTAAAAGAAGAAAAGGAGGAAGAATAAAAGAAAAAAAAACCTTTAAGGAAGAAAAGAGAAAAAAAGAAGGAAGAGTAGAAGAGGAATAGTAAAGAAAAGAAAGGAAGGAAGAGAAAAGAAGAAAACAGGAAAGAAAAGGAGGAAGAGAAGGAAGAAGAGAGAAGAAAAGAGAAGGAAGGAAAGTAGGAAGAAGAAGGAGGAAGAAAAAGAAGGAAGGTTGAATGAAAAGGGAAAGAAGGTTTAAGTGAGAAAGAAAAAGGAAGGTTCTTAAGGGAGAAAAAGAAGGAAGGGAAGAAGGAAGAAAAGGAAGGTTTAAAGAAGGAAAAGAAGAAAGGATGAGTAAAGAAGAAAAGAAAGAAGAAAAGAAAGAAGAAAAGAGAAGAAAAGAAGGAAAAGAAATGAAGATTGCATGAAAGGAGAAAGAAGGTTCAAGGGAGAAAAAGATTGAAGGTTTAAGGGAAGAAAAAGGAGGAAGGTTTAAGGGAAAAAGAAGAAGAAAGGTTTAAGGGAGAAGAAAAAGGAAGTTTTAAAGAAGGAAAGGAAGGAAAAAAAGAAAGGAAGGAAAAAAAGAAAGGAAGGAAAAAAAGAAAGGAAGGAAGAAAAAAGTAAAGGAAGAAAGTAAAGAAGAAAAGAAGGTTTCAGAGGAGAAAGAAAAAGAAGGTTTTGTAAGGAAGAAAGGAAAGAAGGAAAGAAGGAAAAAATAAGAAAAATATTTTTCCTTCTTCTTCTTTTTTCTTTTTTCTTTTTTTTTTTTTTTTTTTTTCCCTTTTTTAATTCTATATATATAATATATATATATATAATATATATAATATATATACATATATATGTATATATATAAATCCTTTTTTTGTAAGACGAAGACACACAACCATGCAGGCAGGAGCATCAGCACAAGGTGGCGATGGATTGCTGAAGACCTGGTTGGATGAGGGGGTCAGGGCGGCGAGCGCAGGGCAGGGTGCTGCCGTAACGCCTGAAAAAATTACAGTATGTGAATATATGTGTACACTGGAATGACGGCAATGTGCATATATATATACAGACTTCCACGTACATATATATATATATATGTATATATACATTCACATGCATATTTATATGTACATATGTATATAGGTATATGTCTGTATACATGTATGTGTATATGTTCCCTTCGCCCATTTGTTCCTATGTAGGACGAATTGCGGAAGAGTTTGCAAGCACAATGGGACAAACTGAGTAGTAGACTGCTACTGGCGGAAGAGAACAAAATAACGAACCTCTGTAAGAAGAATATGCCGGAGAATTTGTGGACAGGGGCGAAGGAATCATTCGGGCGGGAATATATGCGCGATTTATGTAAAGGCATAATGGGAGTAAGATATTTTGTGAGTGGAATCGAAGAGAAAAAGGACAAGGAAGTGGCGGTTGAAACAAGTATTCCAGAACATGAATGGTACCCGCGTTGTGTTGTTTCAGCCGTGGCCCTATCCGAATTGTATGGTGATCATTGTCACTTGGGGGATGCTATTAGAGGCATAACAGAAGATGGGGAAAAAGCGGTAATGGAACATCTGAGTAAGGAGAGCCTTCAGCACCAACTCAATAAATGTGCGGGAATTACCAGGGAGGAAGTACTTCTAGGTAAATCCGTTCTCAGTGATACAATCAAAGATTGGACAAAAACAAAAAGGGACGCAGGGAAAGGGGACGGCTGGAGAGTAAAGCAGTTATGGAATAGCAAGTGGAAAAAGGTCTGTCCCGCGGAGAATAAGGCGACACAGATAGAACGGGCACAGAAGGAAGCAAGGGAAGAGAATAAAAACATTGTAACACCTTTTTTAAAAGTGGGAACTGATAACTCCGGGTCCACTTTCGGGGATATACTAATGAACGAAGACATGAAATTAGACGAGAAAAAATTAAAACAGCTTTTCGAGACAGCAATGCAAAACGACAGTACTGCTGGCAATACTGCTCCTCTTAACGTGGACAACTTAATGGAGCAGTTAAATAAGGAATATCAGACAAAAGCAGGTAAGTATTACATCCTTATTACACCCTTAATATATTAATGTATTAATATAGTACATTATTAATGTAATAAGAAGTAAAGGAAAAGGAAGTGGAAGGAATAGGAAAGAGGAAGGGAATAGAAGGAAGTGGAAGGAAAAGGAAAGGAATAAGAAGGAAAGGGAAGGTTTAGGGGAAGGAGAAGGGAAGGGGAAGGAAGGAAAAGGAGACGGAAACGGGAAAGGGAAGGAGAAGGGAAGGGGAAGGAATAAGAAGGAGGTGGAAGGAATAAGAAGGAGGGGGAAGGAATAAGAAGGAGGGGGAAGGAATGAAGGAGGGGTAAGGAAAGAAGGGGAAGGGAATAAGAAGGAAGGGGAAGGAGAAGGAAGGGGAAGGAGAAGGAAGGGGAAGGAGAAGGAAGGGGAAGGAGAAGGAAGGGGAAGGAGAAGGAAGGGGAAGGAGAAGGAAGGGAAAGGGAAAGGGAAAGGGAAGGAAAAAGAAGGAAGGGGAACAAGAAGGAAAAACAAAAGGAAGGGGACAGGGAAGGAAAGGGGACAGGGAAGGAAAGGGGACAGGGAAGGAAAGGGGACAGGGAAGGAAAGGGGACAGGGAAGAGAAGGGAAGGAAAGGAAAAGGAAAGGAGAAGGGGAAGAGAAGGGAAGGAAAGGAAAAGGAAAGGAGAAGGGGAAGGAAGGAAAAGGGGAAGGAAAGGAAAGGGAATATGAAGGAAGGGACTTAGGGGAAAGGAAAGGGATGACGGAAGGAATGAAGGAGGGGGAAGGAATGAAGGAGGGGGAAAGGAATGAAGGAGGGGGAAGGAATGAAGGAGGGGGAAGGAATGAAGGAGGGGGAAGGAATGAAGGAGGGGGAAGGAATGAAGGAGGGGGAAGGAATGAAGGGAATGAAGGAAGGGAAAAGGGGAAGGAAAAGGGGAAGGAAAAGGGGAAGGAAGTAAGGGGAAGGGAAAGGGGAAGGAAGTAAGGGGAAGGAAGTAAGGGGAAGGAAGTAAGGGGAAGGTTTAGGGGAAGGAAAAGAGGAAGGAAGGAAAAGGGGAGGGAAAAGGAAGGAAAGAAGGAAAGTTTAGGGGGGGGAAGGAAAGAGTGTTTTAGGGGTGGGGTGAAGGAAAGAGTGTTCAGGTGTGGGGGTAAGGAAAGAAAGAGTGTTTAGGGGGGGGGTTAAGGAAAGAGTGTTTAGTGGGTAAGGAAAGAGTGTTTAGTGGGTAAGGAAAGAGTGTTTAGTGGGTAAGGAAAGAGTGTTTAGTGGGTAAGGAAAGAGTGTTTAGTGGGTAAGGAAAGAGTGTTTAGTGGGTAAGGAAAGAGTGTTTAGTGGGTAAGGAAAGAGTGTTTAGTGGGTAAGGAAAGAGTGTTTAGTGGGTAAGGAAAGAGTGTTTAGTGGGTAAGGAAATAGTACTTAGGGGTAAGGAAAGACTACTTAGGGGTTAGGAAAGACTACTTAGGGGTAAGGAAAGACTACTTAGGGGTATAGAAAGACTACTTAGGGGTAAGGAAAGAGTGCTTAGGGGGTGGGGATAAGGAAAGAGTACTTGGGGGTGGGGATAAGGAAAGAGTACTTGGGGGTAAGGAAAGACTACTTAGGGGGGTAAGGAAAGACTACTTAGGGGTAAGGAAAGACTACTTAGGGTTAAGGAAAGACTACTCTTAGGGGTAAGGAAAGACTACTTAGGGGTAAGGAAAGACTACTTAGGGGTAAGGAAAGACTACTTAGGGGTAAGGAAAGACTACTTAGGGGTATAGAAAGACTACTTAGGGGTAAGGAAAGACTACTTAGGGGTAAGGAAAGACTACTTAGGGGTAAGAAAAGAGTACTTAGGGGGGTAAGGAAAGACTACTTAGGGCTAAGGAAAGACTACTTAGGGGTATAGAAAGACTACTTAGGAGGGGGGAAAGGGAAGACTACTTAGGGGTAAGGAAAGACTACTTAGGGGTAAGGAAAGGGTTACTTAGGGGTATGGAAAGCCTACTTAGGGGTAAGAAAAAGCCTACTTAGGGGTATAGAAAGAGTACTTAAGGGTATAGAAAGACTACTTAGGGGTAAGGAAGGACTACTTAGGGGTAAGGAAAGACAACTTAGGGGTAAGGAAAGACTACTTAGGGGTAAGGAAAGACTACTTAGGGGTAAGGAAAGACTACTTAGGGGTAAGGAAAGACTACTTAGGGGTAAGGAAAGACTACTCTTAGGGGTAAGGAAAGACTACTTAGGGGTAAGGAAAGACTACTTAGGGGGGGGTAAGGAAAGACTACTTAGGGATAAGGAATGAAGGTTTAGGGGAAAGGAATGAAGGTTTAGGGGACAGGAAGGAAGGGAAAGGGAAAGGAAAAGGGGAAGGAAAAGGGGAAGGAAAGGAATGAAAGGAAAGGAAAGGAAAGGAAAGGAAAGGAAAGGAAAGGAAAGGAAAGGAAAGGAAAGGAAAGGAAAGGAAAGGAAAGGAAAAGAAAAGGGGAAGGGAATGAAGGAAAAGGAATAAAAATAAGTGCAAGGAATAAGAAAGGAAAAGAGAAGGAAAAGGGGAAGGAAAGAAAGGGAAGGAAAGGGAAGGAAGTAAGGGGAAGGGAATGAAGGAAAAGGAATAAAAATAAGTGCAAGCAATAAGAAAGGGGAAGGAAAGAAAGGGAAGGAAAGAAAGGGAAGGAGAAGGAAGTGGAAGGAAAAGGAGAGGGAATGAGAAGGAGAAGGAAGTGGAAGGAAAAGGAGAGGGAATGAGAAGGAGAAGGAAGTGGAAGGAAAAGGAGAGGGAATGAGAAGGAAAGGAAAGGAAAGGAAAGGAAAGGAAAGGAAAGGAAAGGAAAGGAAAGGAAAGGAAAGGAAAGGAAAGGAAAGGAAAGGAAAGGAAAGGAAAGGAAAGGAAAGGAAAGGAAAGGAAAGGAAAGGAAAGGAAAGGAAAGGAAAGGAAAGGAAAGGAAAGGAAAGGAAAGGAATAGAAAGAGAAGGAAAGAGGAGGGAAGGAAAGATGAGGGAAGGAAAGAAGGGGAATGAAGGAGGGGGAAGGAATGAAGGAGGGGGAAGGAATGAAGGAAAGGGGGAAGGAATGAAGGAAAGGGGGAAGGAATGAAGGAAAGGGGGAAGGAAAGAAGGAAAGGAAAGGAAAGGGAAGGAAAGGGAAGGAAGTAAGGGGAAGGAATGAAGGAGGGGGAAGGAATGAAGGAAAAGGGGAATGAAGGAAAAGGGGAAGGAAGGAAAAGGGGAAGGAGAATAAAAGAAGGGGAAGGGGAAGGAAAAAGGAAAAGGAAAGAGAAGGGGCAGGAAAAAGAAGGGAAGGAAAAAGAAGGAAGGAGAAGGGCAGGAAAAAGAAGGAAGGAGAAGGGCAGGAAAAAGAAGGGAAGGAAAGAAGGAAAAGGGGAAGGAAAAGGGGAAGGAAAAGGAAGTGGAAGGAAAGGAAAAGGGGTAAGGGAAGGAACGAAGGAAAGGGAATGAGAAAGAGAAGGAATGAAGGGAAGGAATGGAAAGAGGAAGCGGAAGGAAGGAAGGAAAGGAGGAGGAAGGAAAGAAGGGGAATGAAAGAGGAAGGAAGGGAAAGGGAAAGGGAAGGGAGTGAAAGGGAAGGGAGTGAAAGGGAAGGGAGTGAAAGGGAAGGGAGTGAAAGGGAAGGGAGTGAAAGGGAAGGGAGTGAAAGGGAAGGGAGTGAAAGGGAAGGGAGTGAAAGGGAAGGGAGTGAAAGGGAAGGGAGTGAAAGGGAAGGGAGTGAAAGGGAAGGAAGGAAAGGGAAGGAAGGGGAAGGGAATGAAAGAGAAGGAAGGAAGGAAGGAAAAGGGGAAGGAAAAGGGAGTGAAGGGGAAGGGGAATGAAAGAAGGGGAAGGGGAAGGAAGGAGAAGGAAAGGAGGAGGAAAGTAAAGGAAAGGAGAAGGGAAGGGAAGGAGAAGGAGAATGAAGGAAGGGGAAAGGAAGGAAGGGGAAAGGAAGGAAGGGGAAAGGAAAGGAAAGGGAATTGGAAGGAGAAAGGAGAAGGGGAAAGGAGAAGGGGAAAGGAGAAGGAAAAAGAAAGGGAAGGGAATAAGAAGGAATATGAAGGAAGGGACTTAAGGGAAAGGAAAGGGATGACGGAAGGAAAAGAAAAGGAAAGAGAAGGAACAGAAGGAAAGGAATAAGAAGGAAAGGAATAGGAAGAAGGAGAAAAAGGAAGATGAGGAAAGAAGAATGGGAAGGAAAAGGGGAAGGAAGGAAAAGGGGAAGGAAGGAAAGAGGAAGGGAAAGGAAAGCGAAAGAAGGAAAGAGGAAGGGAAAGGGAAAGGGAAAGGGAAAGGGAAAGGGAAAGGGAAAGGGAAAGGGGTAAGGAAAGAAGGAAAGGAGAAGGGGAAAGAAGGAAAGGGAATGAGAAGGAAAGGAAGGGACAGGGAAGGAAAAGGACAGGGAATAGGGAGGAAAGGAATAAGAAGGGAAGGGAAGAGAAAGAAAGAAAGAGAAGGGGAAGGAAAGAGGAAAGAAGGAAAGAGAAGGAATAAGAAAGAAAGGGAATGAAAGAAGTAAGGAGAAGGAATGGAAAGAGGAGGGAAGGAAAGGAATGAAGGAAGGGAAAGGGAAAGGGAAAGGGAAAGGGAAAGGGAAAGGGAAAGGGAAAGGGAAAGGGAAAGGGAAA